>NC_090069.1:300000-487319 GCF_038355195.1 Osmerus mordax | reverse complement strand
TGGTTGGGCCTGGTAATCCTGTTGATTCAGAGACGTGATTGGGCAGTGATCACCAAACTCTGCCTAGTGGCCACTCGATTGGTCGAATGGACCGAGATAGCTCAGCAGAGTATCCACCCTCATCCAATCACCAACCAGCCACACACACCCACCCACAGACACACACACTCACCCACAGACACATTCATACACACACACACATACACACACCTACACTCACATAAACACACCCACACACAGACCTCAGTGTTGGCGCCACGGCAACAGGCAGTTGCGTTTCCAGGCCTGTTGTTGACACAGTCACTGAGGTAGCCTAGACGACGGTGTCCGTGACAATGGCAGGTTCATGTTCCAGAGAGAGGGAGAGGGGGGGTTGGCGAGAGAGGGAGGGAGAGAGGGAGGGGAGAGAGAGGGGGATGGAGAGAGAGAAAGAGAGAGCTTTGCATTTATGTATCCCAATTAACAAGACTGGAAAAAGCTATTAAAACGCAAAGCTAGCATACATGTTTAGAGTGAATGCTCCCTCACTGTGAACATGCTCTGCTCCAGATGGTGTCCAGAAGGGATCATGTGACCACAAGATCCGCAGCTCAGGATGGTGATCAAGTGACCACAAGATGGTGCACTATCGGTCCTATGCTGCATCGGTCACATTTTACACTTGTGTCGTGTTGTGTGTAAAAAGAAAGTTGTGAAAAAAACGTTTCAAAAGGTTTCACAAAATATTTTTAAGAACGTTTTGAAAAAAGGTTTTGAAACGTTGAAAGTTTTTTCCAACAATTATGTCCCACCTTTCTTAACCCCCCTGCTAACTCTGACTAGGAAGGTGCCACATGCATGAAACTTACTCTGGTTACTCATACTAGTCCCCTCAGTGTACAGTAAGAATCATTTGATGCTGGGATATACAGAAACAGAAAATACATGGGGGGTGCATTTCAGGGCAGGGCTGTAGAAATGTAGCAACAGCAACAAAGAAATCACACTCAATCAAATTCCAGAACCCTGCTTTCTTGAGTTTTTCTAGATCTGTTTGTTTTATCACTAAAGGTTTAAAGCTATTTTTCTATGAGTGTGGGTTAGGGTTAGGGTTATGAGAGTGGGTTAGGGTTATGAGTGTACTAACCCTAACTCTATGAGTGTGTGTTAGGGTTATGTTAGGGTTATGAGTGTGAATGTGTTTCACATGCATCTGTGCCAGCGTTTCATATGTATGTAAATGTTCAGTAGTATGAATGTGTGTAAACATTTTACATGTGAATGCATTGCATATGTGTCTATGGTAGCATTTCACATAAGTGGATGTGAGTTTAGTAGTATGAATGCATGCAAATGTGAGTAGCCTATGTATTTCATATGTGTTTGTGTAAGGTCAGTCTGAATTATTCCTAAACGGCCCCTCATACCGGTCGGTGTGTCGCTCAACACTCAGGGATGTGCAGCGTGACCTTGTTTTGATGAGCGGTGAGTGTCTGCAAGAAATACAATTAAAAAGTCTAAATATACGAAGGTGTTTGCCGCCATGTTGAGCGCTGTGGAGACGAGGACCTCGCGACCTGGGTCCCTGCAACGGGGGGACATCCTGGGCTCTGTGGCACGGGCTGGATCCTCAGCGTGAACGACCTCTGGAAGAGATGTGGAATTTAAGTTTCTTTTAAGTCATGTTTGTATAACTCTGCCGGACAGACATAATTCGCAGTCAAATAAAGCCACATTGGTCATCAGATTCACATTGTCATTCTGGTATGGGGTTAAAATATCACCGGTGTAATATATTTATATTTGCATGTTATTATAATATATTATTACAAGTGGAATCTGAAGCACATGACACAACTCAGCTCACGCGAGCGGTTTGGCTGCTCCTCTCGCACTCTTTAATTAAACTCAGCAGTCTGTCCGTCTCGTGACACCGAAACAGTTGACAGACGCTGTTTGCTTTTTCAAACCGGGAGATTTGGCACCCATTGTTGTAGTTTTCTGGCATGTGGGCTGTCAACGCGGGAAGATGATGAAGACGGAATGGCAAAACAGTCAACAAACAAACAGACTGGTGTCTTTAATTCTGTCCTTGTCATTCAAGTGTTGTGATACAAGCGGATTGAATTAATCAATCTAATGTCCCGTCAGACCGAAGTAAATGGATCCACTGTTTAATTAGGCTAGGCTACTTAGGTACAACAACTCTTAATTCCCTCTGTCTCCCCATATTTGTCACAGAGTTTTGGATCATAATAGCCTACCGTCTCAGTCACATAGAACTGTTGAATAAAAACGTTATTTTTATGAAATGGACTTTAACAACTCAAGTATGTGAATAGTTTTCCTGCATATTAAAATGTTTTATAATATCGGGGGCCTTTCTTTAAAATGTTCTTCATAAGAATTTGATATTTTACATGTCAATTTCAGACCCTTTATTTGTTACACTTTTTGTGCACACTGCAAGATAGAATCGTAGCCTATACCCACTCCCCATCTGTAATAGCCGATAACCCGACCTGGATACCTTTTAAAATTAATGTGCCGTTTTAAAAGCTCTGTTTGACACTTACAACGGTGCGATGTCTTCCATCTCCGCGCGAGTCCACACTCATGGCCTCCTTGTATCCGAGGCTTTTTATTCAAGTACATTTCAAGTGCATTAGCATTAATACGGCTCGCGTGAGTTAACCCTCCAGCTTCACGCGGAGCCCAGCTGCGGCCAGACTATGCCGTCTCGTGCTGGGCCTGCCTCGTGCTTTCTTTCACGTATGGAACAGTTGCACAACATAATACTGGCCTAAAATACAGCTACACAAAATGATCTGACAGATGTCATGTGAAAGCTGGAAAGAGAAAGTCCCTCTCGCGCGTCCGCGCGCTGCACCTCAGTGTGACTCCGAGAAACGACAGATGAAGATGGATCGGTACTTCTGTGTGACGGTTCAGCTCCACGGAAAGATAACCAGGCAAGGCCTGGACATCCATCACTATCATACAGTCTGACCAGGGAGAGAGAGAGAGAGAGAGGGAGGGAGGGAGGGAGGGGGGGAGAGGGAGAGTTACATTTGTATTCATTTAGCAGACGCTTTTATCCAAACCGACATAAAAATAGAGTAGAAAGTCCGGCAGAAAATGAAGGATGAGAACCTCAGTTCGAACAGTGTTTCAGTGGTCAAGTGGTGGTCAAGGAACGGTCTGTATTTACCAGGAACAGAGTAACCACATCTCAGCTACCAGAGCAGAGTGACATCATCCCAGTGTAGGATGAGCGGTGACCAGAGACCAGGCAACACAGTTACACCTGTCTGAATACAGGGGTGTGTGTGTATGAGAGAGATATAGAGTGTGTGTGTGTTCATGTGTGTGTGGGTGTGTGTGTGTGTGTATTATCTCAAAACCGTTTCAGTGAGAGACTGGGGATCTTTGTAATCCTTGAAAATCCCAACATCATCAGTCTCTCTCAGTCTCCCTCAGACTCCCTCCCTCCTCCCTCTCCTGCAAAGACAAGAAGAGAAAAATGAATATTGTTGTTATCTGTGCTACAGTTGTGTTTGATGTGGCTGGGTTTGGTCCTGTCAGAGTGGAGAGAGGGAGGAGGAGTGGAGGGAGGAAGAGGGAATGTATTGGCAGTGGTGCCTGGTCAGTGTCACCTATCATTTAGACCCCCAGTAGCCCTTCATCCCTCTCCCTTCCTCCTCTCCAGGGAGCGACGGGTCTCTTGGCCCTGGCTGGAGCCGTCCAGCACACAGCTAACTCACAACAGACTCAGACCCCCCTTCCTCTCGCTCCCTGCTCTCTCTCTCCCCTCTCCCTGCTCTCTCCCTCCATCCCTCTCTCTCCCTGCTCCCCCCTCTCCCTGCTCTCCCCCTCCCTCTCTCTCCCTGCTCTAACCCCCCTCTCTCTTCATTCTCTGTCTTTGTTCTCTCTGCGGTCCACAGGCCCTAACTCATCTTGCCTCTCCAAACACACACACACAATCTCCCACACACACACGCACACTCTCCCACACACACGCCACTTGCATGATAGACAGTACTACATTGAATACATACATCAGACATGAAACAGAACTGATACATCTCTGGATAGAAGGTCCTCATGCTGCAGTCTGTCTCACTGGCTGACAGGAGCTTATATCAGTAGGCCAGGCTGTGTTCAGATCTACACACACACGCACACACACAGGCATGCAGTCACACACACATGTACAGGCAGGCCTCCTGCTGGTGTGTGGGTCATGTCCTACGACGTGTAGCAGGACGTCTAGAGGAGAATGTTCCTCACACACTCACCTCCTCATGAATAACTCAGGACTATCACCTGGAGCTGCCGGCCTTCTAGAAACACCACCAGCCCAGACAGCAGGGGGGGGAGGGGAGGAGGGGGGGAGGGAGGGGGGAGGGGAGAGGAGGAGGGGGGGAAGGTAGGGGAGGAGGAGGGGAGGAGGAGGGAGGGGGGAAGGAGGAGGGGGGGAAGGTAGGGGAGGAGGGGAGGAGGAGGGAGGGGAGGAGAGGAGGGGGGAGGAGAGGGCAGGAGGGGGGGGAGTAGTTTAAGTACTATTTAATGTATAATGTATGTATTCATACATTTAGTATTTATTTATGAATATGTATTATTCAATTAGCATGTGTGTGTTGTCACGGTGTTACCTGATCAGCTGTTGTCCTGAGAGCTGCACTCTTCTCCAACACACACATCAACTGCTCCTGGAAGGCTGCCCTGGGTATCTATCACTTTGCATTGTATTCATTTAGCAGACGCTTTTATCCAAATCGACATACAAACAGTGCATGTAGATAGTACAGCAGAAGATCAAGGATCAGAAGAGCAGAGTTATAACAGAGTTTTTCCAGGATCACAATGACTCTTATTGAGAGACTGGTTGCTCTTGTTGGTTAGTTGTAACTGTCTTAAAACTATTGTACTCGCTGTGAAATATATTTTTGTTGCTTGCTTTTTTCCACAGGTACACCCTTGCACTTTTGAGGTTGTTGTAGTTTAATTGTAACTTGTTTAACTACATGCTCTTATGGTTCTTCCCTTTGGGACTTATTTGGTTTTCACAATGTATGCTTCATGTTTTGGCTTCCTGCAATGTTTGGGGCTATCTCGTTTGTTATGATCAGTGACCTATGCACTTTTGTAAAGCTCTCTCTTGGAAGTCGCTTTGGATAAAAGCGTCTGCTAAATGCATAAATGTAATGTAATGTAACAGTATTTTGGTGTTCAGAGTCCAGGAACGTCTGTATTTAGCAGACTGTGATAATCTCAGCATGCAGAGAACCAAGATTCAACCAGATATTTGTGCCCAAAGCAGCAACAAACATGTTCCTTTATGAAGCAGCCTGACAGCAGCCTCGTGGAAGTCACTCCTGGCTGGACTGCCATGTCTGTATGGGTGTATTTATGTGTGTATACCAGACCTGAGTAGATGTCTGGATATAAACGGTATATTTCCCTCCTGTTACCCCCCTCCTGTCCCCTCCGCTTATCTCCAGCTCCACTTCACTTCAAGGGAGCTCTGACAGAGATGTTCATTAGCACCTCCAGCAACTTCCCAGACTGAGGTTGGAGTGGGAGTGAGGGAGAGAGAGAGAGAGAGGGAGAGAGAGAGAAAAAGAGAGAGAGAGAGAGAGAGAGAGAGAGAGAAAAAGAGAGAGAGAGAGAGAGAGAGAGAGAGAGAGAGAGAGAGAGAGAGAGAGAGAGAGAGAGAGAGAGAGAGAGAGAGAGAAAGAGAGAGACAGAGAGATGGGGAGAGAGAGACAGAGAGGGAGAGAGAGAGGGGAGGGAAAGAGAGGGAGGGAGAGAGAGGGAGAGAGAGTATCCATGTATGTTATCTCTCTCTCACTGCCTCGGTTTGTTGCCAGGCCGTGGTATCTTGCAGGGCTGAGCGGAGTTTTTGTTGGAGTGTCTGAAGGCTGGTCAGCTCGGCTGATCTCTGGAGAAGTGAGGCCCAGACCTGGAGATCACAGACGAGAACGTTTCAGATTGGTGCTGAAAGGCTTTTCTAAGGAGTGTTGAAAGCATTTAGGGGAGAAAAACAACTTCATAGAAAATGGAAGAAATAAAATGACTTGGTTTGAACCAGATAAGATGGAAACCTTCCCTGCGATGCTTCCTTCTAAGAAAAGCCTTCCACTTCACCCATCAAGAGGAACAGCAACATCACCACCACCAGCACAACAACAACACAACACAACAACACAACAGCAGCAGTCTGTCCAGGGTCGTACATCACAGGACCACAGAGGATGTCGTTAGAGCTTGACCTCCAACCCCTCACCGGAACCCACATCCTGACCTCATGGTCATCTGTCCAGCACCCTGCCAGCCTCACAACAGACCCCTGCCCTCCCCCCTCCCCCCCGCCCTTCCCTGTCCTCCCCCCGCCCTCTCCTCTGGACCTCCATTGAGAACAAGCTTCATTCTGAGCATCTGCTAGCAGAGCAGACTGAGTCATGTGACAACTCATATTTCCTCATAACAAGGCCACGCCCCCAGCTCTAATCTGGCTGTTTGAGGTGGTGGCTGGTGGGCGTGGCCGGGGGTGTTGATTGATGGCTCCTCCTCCTATAGGGGCGGCTGGACTTCCTCCTAACGGGTCATATCCTGTCTGGCCCCTCGTCCACTACACACTTCTACACCACGTCTGGGTCACTGGCCTCCACCCTCAGATACACCCCCCCCCACACACACACACACACCCCAGCCCCTGAGTACCATGCTGGGCTGGTGGTCAGGGAGCTGAGAGCCATCTGAGGAGAGGGGAAGCTACACCTCAGATATATCCTGGAGGTGGAGAATCCAAAAGCATACAACTTTATTGTCCATCCAGAACCTTCTCCATCAACTAAATACATTGTGCATTCATCCTAGACTCCAACCTTTAAATACATCCTAGACTGTAATGAACATGCACACACACACACACAAGCCTGCAAAGTGCTTGCAGAGCAGGGTAGTTGATGTTGACCAGCCGATGCTGAACAGCGTGTCTCTACAACCTTGACATCACGGGACCGTCCACTCTCTAACACACTGAAATGAACACAACGGACATGAGAGGGAAAGGTCATCACCAATCAACTTTCTCCAGACAGGAGAAGAGCATGGCTGTAGTGCCACCCTGTGGAGGCGAGGGGAACTGCAGGGCTGATCTGAGGGGGGCTGGGACTCTCACAGTGGGGGCTGATCTGATGGGGGCTGGGCTCCACAGTGGGGCTGATCTGAGGGGGGCTGGGCCTCCACAGTGGGGCTGATCTGAGGGGGGCTGATCTGAGGGGGGCTCCTCTGTGAGGTTCTGGTGTCCAGGCTCCTCTGATCCTGCTGGAGAAAGATGTAGTGAGAGGGGAGAGATAGAGGGGGGAGGGAGAGGGGGGACGGAGGGAGAGGGGGGGGATAGAGAGGGAAGAGGGAGAGGGGGGGAGGGAGAGGAGGGGGGGAGAGGGGGGGAGGAGGGAGAGGGGGAGAGCGGGGAGGGAGAGGGGGAGAGGGGGGGAGAGGTGGGGGAGGGAGAGGAGGGGGGAGAGGTGGGAGGGAGAGGGGGAGGGAGAGAGGAGGGGAGAGGAGGGGGAAGAGGGGGGGGGAGAGGAGGGGGGAAGAGGGGGGGAGGGAGAGAGAGGGGGGGAGGAGAGGGGGGAGGGAGAGGGAGAGGAGGGGGGGGGAGAGGGGGGAGGGAGAGGAGAGGGGGGGAGGGAGGGAGGAGGGGGAGAGGGGGGAGGGAGGGAGGGAGAGGGGGGAGGAAGGGAGAGGAGTACTTTCCCAGAGCGCTTGCTCCATCTGGGAAACGCTCCTCAGATCAACACGAGACAAGAGGAGAGGAAGGAGAAAGCCGTCATTATTTTAGTTTGATTGAAGTTTCAAGTTTTCTAGTTTTATTTGAAGTAAACTGTGCATTGAATGTAACTGTAACAGCCTGCTAGCCCCAGGGCAGAGCTCTGCTCTTCAGCCTGCTAGAGCGAGCCCCAGGGCAGACAGCTCTGCTCCACTTCAGCTGGAAACAACTAAGTCCAGTCAGCCTCGCATCAGCCTGCTACCAGCCCCCACCCCAGCCTCACCCTCCCATCCCCGCTTCACCCTCCCAGCCTCACATTACGCCTGCTACCAGCCCCCACCCCAGCCTCACCCTCCCATCCCCGCTTCACCTTCCCAGCCTCACATTACGCCTGCTACCAGCCCCCACCCCAGCCTCACCCTCCCAGCCTCACATTACGCCTGCTACCAGCCCCCACCCCAGCCTCACCCTCCCATCCCCGCTTCAACTTCCCAGCCTCACATTACGCCTGCTACCAGCCCCCACCCCAGCCTCACCCTCCCAGCCCAGCCTCACCCTCCCAGCCTCACATTACGCCTGCTACCAGCCCCCACCCCAGCCTCACCCTCCCAGCCCTTCAGAGGTACCCACCAGACACTCTCCCACCCCCTCCTGGCTCCCGGGACCAGAACTGGAAGACACAAATCTTCATGGAGTCAGAGAGGTACGACAGATAAGTCTGCCCAACGATAGCCTGTGATACACACACACACACACATCATCAAGCAGTCGGCCAGCAGTAACAAGCTCCAGATGCAGTCTGGACCTCAGAAGTGGCTCTTCTCTGGAGCCACCCACTAGGAACCTCTCCCTCCCGCTAGGAACCTCACGCTCCCACTAAGAACCTCTCGCTCCCTCTAGGAACCTCTCGCTCCCTCTAGGAACCTCACGCTTTCTTGCACAGCAACACGGATACGACTCCCTCTTCTGTTCTGAGGGACGAACCACAGACCGTCACAGGAGAAAGATGACTTGGATATTTACATGAGCAAGAGGTGAGTCATTGTGACTTTATGGAGTCTTTGTTGACAGAAATGTTCAGTGAAAACACCAACCAACTCCCATAACAATGTTGGTCCTGATTGAATCTTTTAACACCCTCTAATGAATTGTTGCATCGCACAGCACACTGGTACAAATATGTCGTCTTTAAAACCAGAGGAGCTGTAGAGAACAGAAGCGGTCTGGCTGAACACTGTCGAGGTGATAGCGCCCTCCTCTGGTCTGGCTGAACACTGTCGAGGTGATAGCGCCATCATCTGGGCAACTTCTGAATTAATTGATGTCAACTGATAAATTATATTTTAACCCTTGTGTTATCTTCGGGTCATTCTGACCCATCAGTCATTGTGACCCACCGTCGTATTGCGACAAATTTACCTCATACAAAAACAAAGTGAAGCATTTTCTTTTAACTGTCGGGCTGTCTCAGACCCCCCACATTGGAATGGTTAAAAGATAATTATTTTTATTTGTTTTTGTATTGGGTAAAATTGGGTAAACACAACGATGGTTCGTTATGAACCTTTGGGTCATGTGACCCGAAGGCAGCACGAGGGTTAAAAGGAGTGAAAAACTGTAGAAGATAATAACTCCTAAGGGTGTAACGATACACTAAGCTCACGATTCGATACGTATCACGATACTGGGTGTACGATACAATACGTATCAGGACATTTTTAACAACATTTTAAATTAAACTGAAATTCACTTAACAGATTTATTTCCAAAACATTAAACATTTTCAATCATTTTCTTTGTTGTACGTACCAAGTGATTTCTGTGAATGCAGTGAATGCACGCATGACGCAGGTGCAGAGTAGGTCGCGTGCTGGTAGCTCAACCAATAGGATCAAACGGACGTCATATTGTAAAAATATTGCCATAACTCTACGATACATATTGTAAACATTATGTATTGCGATATATAATTCCACCCCTAATAAATCCACATGCTTCCAAATTATTATTACGAAGAAGCCTTTTCTAAAGTGACTCTGGGGAGATTCCAACCTGAGATTGCTTGACCTCCACCAGACCAAGACTATACCCCCAAGCTACACGCATGTTCAAGCTACACGCATGTTCAAGCTACACGCATGTTCAAGCTACACGCATGTTCAAGCTACACGCATGTTCAAGCTACACGCATGTTCATGTTTTCATGTTGCATAAACACTGACCAGGACACAGTTGGTAGCACAATAACGTGTATTAATCATGACTTTAGAATATACAAACACACGGTTTGTTTTGAAGGAGTCTGTAAGTTCCAGCTTCAATGCTGCTCACGACGTCCACGATGACCATCTTCACCCTCCTCCTCTCACCCTCCTCCTCTCACCCTCTCCTCCTGCGTTTAAGCCCCCCTCCCCTCTCCTTCCCCCTTACATCTTCTTCTTCATCTTGCCCTTCTTGTGAACGCCTCGTCCGAAGCCTGATGACTTGACGTCGTTGAGCCTCTGCAGGCCACGCCCCTTGATCTTCTTCATCCCGCCGCTCTGCAGGAAGTTCTGCTTCTCCTTCCTCTTCCTCTCCTTCAGGATCTGGTCACGGCTCCGCAGCTCAGAGCGTGCCCGCTGGGGGGGGCCGGAGGAATCGGCGCCGCGCCTGCCTCGACCTGGAGGGCGAGAGGTGGATGAAAAAATAGTAGAAGGAGGGGTGAAGGGGTCATCGCTCTAAAGGATCTCTGAATAATACCATCATACTAAACACACTTCTGATTGGTTAGAGGAGCTAGAGGAAGAATAGACACATCTCTGAATTTCACTCTGGTTACAAGACAAGAATCACTTATTTTCATGATGCACAAGATGAAGTGAATTCCTACCTCCTCCTCTTCCTCCTCCTCCACTCCACTCTTCTCGTCCTCCACCCCATCCACCTCTTCCTCTTCCTCGTCCTCTTCCTCCTCCACTCCACTCTTCTCTTCCTCCACCCCATCCTCCTCCTCCTCTCCCTCCTCCTCCTCCTCTCCCTCTCCCTCCCCCTCGTCCTCTTCCCCCTCCTCTCCTCCCTCTTCCTCCAGTCTCTCCTCCTGAGTCAGCATCCTCGTCATCCACCTTGTACTTCTTCTTCCAGTCCTCATAGCTGAGACACATCGTCAAGGAAACACCACACACACAGACACACCTTCAAGGAAACACCACACACACAGACACACCTTCAAGGAAACACCACACACACACCTTCAAGGAAACACCACACACACAGACACACCTTCAAGGAAACACCACACACACAGACACACCTTCAAGGAAACACCACACACACAGACACACCTTCAAGGAAACACACACAGCTTCTGCTTTGACAGACGAGTAAGAGGATACAAGTTCTTTTTGTGGATCTTGCTGACCATCTGTCCCGTCTCCAGCTTCACCCTCTTCTTGGAGTCCTCCTTCCCTGTCTCCCTGACGAAACGCTTCCTCTTACGGTCCCTACGGAGGGAGGGAGAGGAGGAGGAGAGGGAGGAGGAGGAGAGAGAGGAGGGAGAGGAGGAGAGAGAGGAGGAGAGAGAGAGAGAGGAGGAGAGAGAGGAGATTTTGATGTTGCACACGGTGAACCTTGATGTGCTGTAAGTGTGTGTGTAGGTGTGTGTGTGTGTGTGCAAGTGTAGGTGTGTGTGTGTGTGTCTTTACCACTTCATCATGTGTTTGTGTTGGTTGAGGCGTCCCTCCTCATCTCCCATCAGGTCCAGCACTGCTGTGGAAGCCTGCTGCTCAAACGTGGTTCCTTCTCCTGTCATGCTGAGCCTGCGCGCACACACACACACAATAACTACTATATACTCCAACTACACCCTCACACCCTAATAGCATAGCTATGTTGTATCCATTGATAATATATAACATGATGTATCCATTGATAAGTGATGTCGTGGTATAGCCATTGCTAGCTGCTAGCATGCCCAGGCCTACCCTCGCTCTGTGTGCAGGTCCTGGGCTCTATAGGGGACGTAGTGCTCCTCGTCTCTCACAGCCTGTTTGCTTTTTTTGCTTTTTGGCCTCTCTGTGTCTCCGTCATCCTGCTTCCTCCTCTTCCCCCCCAGCACCTGGGAGAACACCCCCTGGTGGACACACAGTGCAGGCACACCTTCAGTACCTCACACTCCATTCAATACACCTCAAATATCTGCCCATTTAGAAAGCAAAAATTATGTGATGCACATGGCAGAATTCTAACCGGCAAACTCTTTATTTGCAAGATTATGCTCTACCACTAAGCTATACCTATCCCCAAAAGTAATATTACTATACATCGATATTAGTTTTTCACACACAGTACATATCTGTATTAACCAATTATTACTTACTATCGATGAACACATTTTTCACTGTAAACAAACTATAGTAAACATCTATTTTCAGAAGCCTGTCAGAGAGCATGCTGGGACCTGTAGTTCCTGGTCGTCTTCTCCCTGGGTGTCGTCCTGCTGCAGGCGGGGGGCGGGCGGGGCGGAGGGGTGCAGCTCGCTCTCGGCCGCCCGCTCCTGTCTCTTCCTGGAGAACTTGTCCACCAGGACAGCGTCTCTGCTGCGCTTCGCCCGCATCACCTCGCTGCCCTGGCAACGGCTGCTACAGTTGATCTCAAAGATCGTCTGAGGAGGGGGGGCAGGAGAGAGAGAGGGAGAGAGAGAGGGAGAGAGAGGCGTGTTGGGGTTAGAGGCAACTCTACACTATGGTAGTATTGAGTGTAGGGCTAGTTAGGGCAGTATTGAGACTTACAGCTTTCGATCTGTAGCTCTTGATGGAATCGACCATCTGTAGACGATCCAGCTCCAGTCTGTCCAGCCCGGATCCTGAAACAACCACACGTCATCTAGACACTCAGGACCGCAGGAAACAGGATCGGACGGTTCCACAGTATTTGGGCAGTCAGAGTCTGTGGTTACCAGGCGTCTGAGCTGCCAGGCACGGTGTACATGAAGAACACCTCCCAACACGCTGCCCCCCTCCCCCCCAGGCGTGTGTGGGGTACTAACCCAGCAGGGGGTGCACCGCCAGGCTGAAGAGGTCTGTGTTCTTCACCCTCTTGATGGACTCGGGCGAGGGCAGCGGCCGCGAGCGCAGGTATCCCTGGTAGGCGTTGGACGAGATTTGCTGGAGGTTCTGGAGATCCAGAGAGCTCTGGAGGGCAGAGGTCAGCAGGGACTCCTCGTCGTCAAGGATACTCTGGGGGACGCGGCCGAACGCCCCGTCAGTGTCTGGGGGGGGGGGACGGGGGACGGGACCAAAAGAGGTTAGCCTATCGAGCTGAAAGAAGAAAAAGTCCCTGTCAACGCCTCCTCCCTCCCTCCCTCCCTCCTCCTCCCCCTCCCTCCTCCCCCTCCCCCCCCCCCTCTCCGGTACCTTGAGGCATGTCAGCGGAGGCCAGGGTCACAGGTCGTCCCAGGAACAGGTGGAGGTCGTACACGTAGGGAACCTCGTCTGAACACACCAGGCTGTAGGCCACGCCCCCCCGGCCCGCACGCGCCACGCGACCTGGGACGCACACCAGGAGATCATGAGTTCATTTAACAGATGCTTTTTAGATATACCCATCCCCACGCTCTACCCATCCCCACGCTCTCTCCCCGAGCTATGACCCAGTGACCAAAGGAACTTGTGGTCCACCAACCGACTCTGTGCAGGAACAGCTTGGGCTTGGAGGGGAAGTTGTAATTGATGACGTTGTCGAGCAGGGGGATGTCTATGCCGCGAGCAGCCACATCGGTGACCAACAGCACCATGGCTTTGCGGTGGACAAACTTCCCGATGTTGATCTTCCTGGCCGTCTGGTCCAGAGCACTGTAGATGTACGCACACTCCACCCCCTCCGCACTCAGCAGCTGGGGGGCAGGAAAGGTTGGGGGACACACAGGAAGGGGGGACAGAGAGAAGATAACATTATCAGACCATCACATTGCATCACCTGTCAGAATGACAGAAACAGCAGCTGAACCTTTCACACACGTCCCACAGTTGAGGAAGGGTGTGTGTGTGTGTGTGTGTGTGTGTGTGTGTGTGTGTGTGTGTGTGTGTGCGCACCTCTCTCAGGAACTCGACGTGGTGCTTGGTGGCCACGAACACGACTGTCTGCTCCTGTGGTCGGGCCACGTTCCTGAGCAGGTGCAGCAGCAAGGCCGGCTTGTCCTCCAGACGCAGGTGGAAGAAGGACAGCTGGGGGAGAGGTCAGGGGTCAGACCAACAGAAACACCCATCCTCTAACACAGTCCAGAAAGAGTGTTTTGGTGTTTTACCTTCAGCTGCTCACTCAGCTTGCTGTCCACGTCCAGACGTATCAACACCGGCTCTGTCAACCCTACACACACACACACACACACACACACACACACACACACCCACACACACAGAAACACACTTTCAGAGAACAACTCACAACAGCCTTTCATAATGATCCAACCAAGAGGCCTGGTGTCCCAGCTCCGCTGCTCCGGGCCAGCCAGGCTGGGTTAGGGTTAGGGTTGTGCAGCCGGGCTGGGTTAGGGTTGTGCAGCCGGGCTGGGGTCACAGCTACCTGCTCGGGCGAACTCCACCAGCATCTTGGGCAGGGTGGCGGAGAACAGCAGCGTCTGCCTGGTGTCTGGGAGCCTGCGGATCACCTCCTGCAGCTGCTCCGCAAAGCCCATCTCAAACAGCCTGCAGGAAATGCTAGCCGTTAGCACAGGCTAGCAGCTAGCTTGATAGCACAGGCTAATGTACTAGCACAGGTATATGCTAGCTTTTTTAAACAGGCTAGCAGCTAGCTTGATAGCACAGGCTAACTATTGGCACAGGCATACAGATAGCCTACTAGCACATACAATTCATATTTATATACCCACACACACACTACAGGAAAATCTAAATGTATCTTTGAATAAAAACTGAGTGAGGATATAATCAGCCTGTCTCTGTGTGAGTGACTTGACTCACCTGTCTGCCTCGTCAAACACCACATACTCCACATTCTGGAGCTTCAGGTTCATCTCCACGACAACGTGCATCAAGCGACCAGGGGTTCCGATGATTCTGGAGAGCGAGGCGGAGGAGAGTTAGCACACAGAGACGTGCTGCTTGTCCTAGCTAACGAGGTTCAGCCCCAGGTGTGCGCTGCTCAGACAGGTGATCTTACATGTCTGGATTTTCATGAAGGGCAGCAAACTGGTCGTCCATCCGGTCTCCTCCCAGAATCAGAGCCGTCTTCAGCCCCGTGAACTTCCCCAACTGAAACACAGATCAACACGACTACTGCAACAGCCGCAACACCTAAAACATCTTTAAACATTCACAACAAAAATAATTCCCAGCCGTGTGTGTCTAGGCTGACCTCCTTGGTGAACTTCATGGTCTGCAGAGCCAGCTCCCTGGTGGGGGACAGGATGAGGGCACGGGCGCCGGTCTGGGCGCCGGTCTGGGCGCCGGTCTGGGCGCTGGGGGCCTTCAGCTTCTCAAACATGGGGATCAGGAACGCTGCGGTCTTCCCACTGCCCGTCCGCGCCATGGCAACCATGTCCTTGCCATCCAGGACGACTGGGATGGTCTGGAGGACAAGGGAAGGGCAACAAGCTCACGTGAAACCAGGTGAAAGCTTCTTCCACTAGTCTTCTGTTCATAGACTAGTTCTGCTTTCTAGACAGGGAACAGCAGCAGCAGCATACAGCAGCCAAATGCTGGTAAAATATGCAAGAGGCTGGTAGAATCACTTCACACACCAGTCCCCCCAAAAAACTATAATCATTCAATTAGTGGCTGATGTATTTATATAAAAAAAATAATAATAATATAGTTTTGGATAAAAGTGTCAGACAGACATTATTGTACATGACGTTGTTAAAAGGAACCAGGTGTTCATCAGTTGGAGGAGACTCACCCGGCGCTGGATGGGCGTAGGAACCTTGTAGCCCTTCCTCATGACTCCTTTGTAGACCGGGTAACTGAGACCTGAACACAGGGAGGACAGGAGCCTATTACTGGACTTTCCATATTCTTGCTGCCAGTGTTTTGAATTCACATGTAAATGCTAACCCTAACCCTAAATGCAGTCCATTCACATGCATTTCCTTTTCATGCCAGTATGTAGTCGTAGCTTGCCACGTCACAAAAATGTTGTTGTCCAGAAAGAGCTTGAGTTATACTGTGCACGCGATTATAAATCTCTGACTTTCACAGACAACATGGGAGCTAGTATACAGGCGCGAGGCCCCCTTCACAAACTCTTTATCACCAACCGTCATCTCGACCCATCCATCACATGACGTTGTTCTCACCCATGGACTGAAACCCTCCAGATTTCTTCTTCTTCTTGTTCTGCGCTCTGACCAGCTCCCTTGTGTCTGGCTCCACATCAGACAGGCACTCGGAGGAGGCGGGGAAGCGAGGTAACTTCCTCACGGTCTGAAACAGCAACAACAACATCTTATGAGAAGCACAGAATCAGAAAGGGGTTTAATCGCCATGAAAGTTTGCACAGACAAGGAATTTACTTTGGCAGGTAGGTGCATACATTCAACATATAGGGATCATAAATATTGAATAGTGATGTACAAGTCTAACTAGTACTAAGGGGCTGTAATAATTTAGGATAAAATATAAAAAATGAAGTAGCTATGTAATACAATATAAAAGATACAAACTCGTGTGCTCCCTAATGTTAGCTTTGTATCAATGTATTCAGCTTGCAAAATCGACTGATATTAATTTTCAGGACACTTTTTGTACAGTTTTGCAAGACATTACGATGAACTGCTTTGCCTAGTTAGCTGAGTTAGCCTAGGTAATCGCTAACACCCCTTGCTAGCTGTTAACAGTAAGTAAGCAGCGAATACAAAGACAACAGGAAAAGAAAGTCAGATTCCACAAATAAGTATATGTTGTACACTGATACATGAACTGGACAAGGACCAAGCACCATAAATGAATTATAGGATCTTCTTACGGTATCATCGTCCTTAATTTCAGTAGCGAGCTCCAAGTCCGAGTCCACTTCGGGATCTTTATGGCCAACATGTCTCTTTTTCTTCGTAAATTTCTTCTTTCTTTGGGCCATTGTCTCAAATCACCCTGAACTTTTAACACAAGGCTTGATTTTGTATTAATGAAAAAAGGCAGTGTTCAAAAATAAACCGAGACAGTTCAGCACACGATAATAACACAGTAGGCAGACATCTTGAAACACACGAGGCTCTAGTAGTACTCGTAGAATTTACGCGACGGCGCGTAGTGTGATGTCATACAGAAAATTGTAAGCCACGCCTTGTTGACGAGTCAGTAACAGTTACAGTTTTTCTCAATTGTTTACACACAAATACTGGTACTTGAGACACAATGACCACAACATGTAACTCATGCACCAACCCCATGAACCAATTCTGCTAAACTACAAGCACAATTCCTGCTTTACACTCAAATTGCAGTTCTAAAACACACTTTTTTCAAAACACTACACACAATTCTCTGCATTTGGAACAATTTTCATGAAGAAAATCTTTTGTTTTCACAAGGAACACACTGCCATTCAAATACGCACTCTGACTCATCGCAAGGACAAACACCTGTCACACAGTTTTACAATTAGCAATCAGAGCTTTAGCATAAAAGGGCAACAAGTGACCTCTTCTGTTTTTGAGCAATGGATGCCAACATTGGAAACAGAGGCAGAGGAGTGAGAGTAAGAGGAGGAGGACGGGGAGGACGAGGATGAGGAAGGCCAAGGACCATAATCTCTGATGAGATCCGAGCCGCTTTGGTTGACCATGTAGTCAACCATGGTCTAACAATGAAGGAGGTTGGGCAAAGAGTACAGCCAAATTTGAGCAGGTACACTGTAGCATCCATCATCCGGACTTTCCGAAATGAGAATAGGTAAGAAATCTACTCTCACTACAAAATTGCAGTAGGCCTACTGCATATCAATACAGTACTCAATGAGTACAGTAGTACAGTATTGCCTGTGGACTGTTCTGTAGGACTGTACAAATAAAGTATGTTTCAAGTATTTGGGAAATGTATTCCTACTTTGTATTCCTACACAGTATTTACAGTATTTTACTATTTGTTTGGCAGAACTGAAAGATTACCAACACAAGGTGGTCGGGAACATCTTCTGTCTCCTGAACAGAAAACTGAAATCATGAACATGGTCCTAGAAAATAACGCCATAACATTGCGGCAAATACAAAGAAAAATAATAATAATGTAACTGTGTACACTA
Source organism: Osmerus mordax (assembly GCF_038355195.1). Classification (NCBI taxonomy): domain Eukaryota; kingdom Metazoa; phylum Chordata; class Actinopteri; order Osmeriformes; family Osmeridae; genus Osmerus; species Osmerus mordax. The sequence goes on along the minus strand of NC_090069.1, from coordinate 469,327 downwards.
TACAGTAAATGATTATGTTGTTTTGTATGTAGAGCACTGTATGTGCAACTTTGTGTTGGTTGGGATGTACACTGCTTACATTGTTTTTCTGGGAAAAATACGTAAAATATATTTGTTACCGTGTATTTCTGTGATCTGAGTATAAAAACAATATTCTCAATATTTTATAACACACTGAACAAAAAAAGGCCTAAATCACTATGATGATAGTGTTTTACATTGAGCACATCAGTGTTCAAATGGTTCTTATAAATGTCGATTCATATGATGGGTTGTGTGTGTCATTTGAAGACAAAATACCATTTTGAGAAGAAATAACATTGTTTTGAATGTAAAGTTTAATTTTGCAGGAGAAGTGAGGGGTTTTGCCCATTGTGTGTGTGTTTTCTTGATTTGTGTGTAGAGTTCTGAGAGTATGAGATATGCATTCAGAAAATGTGTGTAACCAATCGAGAAAAACTGTAATACGTAGGCTACTCTATGAGGCTACTTCACAATTTAATGTAAATAAATAAATACAAATAATATTGTCTTTGTAAATTTAAACCATAAAGCCATGTTGGAAACGATGTAAGGGTTAGTGTGTCTGGATTTCAAGACTGTCATCCACATGTCTTAATAGTTTCAAATTCCCTGATTCAGAATTCCTGCCCACAGCACAGGACTAGACCCACATACATAAACAAGGTTATGTATGCCTTTTCTGGGAAAATGTTTTTTCAACCTTTCAAAACCTGTTTTTTGAAACTTTTAGGGGAAATATATATGTTTTAATATATACATACTTTCCCTGTTACGCATCCTCTGACCAGAAAGGCCTAGTAGCCTGTATCAGGGGGAAGTTGTGGCTAGTCGTAGTAGGTCCTATTCCTGTTCCTTTATTCCCCAGTAGATAAGCCTCCGTTATGATGACTCATATCGGATCAGCGGCAACCAAAGGGAGCAGTTTGAACAGACATATTTAGGTCATTCAATATTATACTCCGATATAATCTCACCGCTTTCTTGCAGCCGAGGAAAGATTATGAAACGGAATGTGCTCAGTGTGTCAGGGACCACGCTGACCCACAGCCCTCATCTGGACCACATTGACCCACAGCCCTCATCTGGACCACACTGACCCTCAGCCCTCATCTGGACCACACTGACCCACAGCCCTCATCTGGACCACACTGACCCACAGTCCTCATCTGGACCACACTGACCCACAGCCCTCATCTGGACCACACTGACCCTCAGCCCTCATCTGGACCACACTGACCCACAGCCCTCATCTGGACCACACTGACCCACAGCCCTCATCTGGACCACACTGACCCACAGCCCTCATCTGGACCACACTGACCCTCAGCCCTCATCTGGACCACACTGACCCTCAGCCCTCATCTGGACCACACTGACCCACAGCCCTCATCTGGACCACACTGACCCACAGCCCTCATCTGGACCACACTGACCCACAGCCCTCATCTGGACCACACTGACCCACAGCCCTCATCTGGACCACACTGACCCACAGCCCTCATCTGGACCACGCTGACCCACAGCCCTCATCTGGACCACGCTGACCCACAGCCCTCATCTGGACCACGCTGACCCACAGCCCTCATCTGGACCACACTGACCCTCAGGCCTCATCTGTAACTCCCGCTCTTTATCACAGGACATTAGATTACATTCAGATGTTATTACTCTTTCATATCCGCTCGAGAAAACCTCGGCGTGGATCCTTTGGTGCCCCGTGGCATCAGCGGAGACGATAACCCTAACCCTTTGGTGCCCCGTGGCATCAGCGGAGACGATAACCCTAACCCTTTGGTGCCCTGTGGCATCAGCGGAGACGATAACCCTAACCCTTTGGTGCCCCGTGGCATCAGCGGAGACGATAACCCTAACCCTTTGGTGCCCCGTGGCATCAGCGGAGACGATAACCCTAACCCTTTGGTGCCCCGTGGCATCAGCGGAGACGATAACCCTAACCCTTTGGTGCCCCGTGGCATCAGCGGAGACGATAACCCTAACCCTTTGGTGCCCCGTGGCATCAGCGGAGACGATAACCCTAACCCTTTGGTGCCCCGTGGCATCAGCGGAGACGATAACCCTAACCCTTTGGTGCCCCGTGGCATCAGCGGAGACGATAACCCTAACCCTTTGGTGCCCTGTGGCATCAGCGGAGACGATGACTGACCTGGACTGAGTGGTGCGTCTTTCTAAAACAACATTTACATTTGAGTCATTAAGCAGGTGCATTTATCCAGACCAATTGGCGATGTACGAAGCACAGCAAAGGATCTAAGATAGGAAATGAACAGCTCTAATAGTAGCCTCAGTAGTCAGAGTTTAGAGACGTCTGGACCTTCAGTATAAAGTAACAACGTCACAGCTAGGCCCAATAGGCACAGTGTATAGTAACCACATCTCAGCTACCAGACACGGTGCCATAAAAATATCTCAAGTGAGAGCTTTAGTTGGTAGTTTAGCATTAATATTTGAAGAGGGATTGTGAGGGTCCACTAGCTGGGTGCCACAAGCGGAAGCTAGAGGTCACTGCAAGCTCGTGGGTGTTTTTAGCCTGCGATGTTGCCATGGCGTCACGCGGCCTCTGCCGCTCAAGCAGAGGCCTCCTGAATACATATTTTCAAAGCCTCTAATCAAATTCTACCGACTGAAACATCACATATTTCCTGAGATTCATAGAGCCTATGCAGTGAGCTACCGCTGGCTTATCTTTCGCAATCTTATACTGAGGAGAAATTCATATCCTCCTCTCATGATTCACAGATAATAGCCTACATCTCTTCCGCCTCCAAAGAAAATGAATCTGAAATAGAAATCAATTCAAGCAGTACATGAATACTTGTTTAGTTGGAGCCATTTGAATAATAATCAGGGATTGAAATCTAACAACACACACTTCACTCTGGTGCATTTCATTCCTTTTCCACACTCAGCGACGAACCATTTTTTCTGTTTAATTTGAGGGATTAATCTGAAATTATCCATAAATTGTCTATGTCTTGCAGAAAACAGCGAGGTGTACAGCAGGAGTATTAGCTCAGGGGACATCAGAGCCTCCTCCCAGGGACCCTCACCAGAGCCCCCCTCCTCCCAGGGACCCTCACCAGAGCCCCTTGCCTCCCAGGGACCGTGACCAGGACAGGAAGAAGAGGTGGCCATGACAACCCCTCCATCTGCTGCTTCGTGTTTCCTCTGCTGAGGAGCAGCACTGATCTGAGCAACATGGAGTCTGTCAATCCACGGCGTCTCCACCAACCAGACAATCAGAGCGAAGCTGGGGGGTGTTTGAAGTCAACAGACAGATGTAAACACTAAATAAGTCATCACCATGGCAACAGCAGAGTAGATCTTGTTAATGTGGTGTTGAAGATCACCAGAAGGTGGGCGGGGCTAGCAGCTGTGTGTGGGAGGGGTGTTTACCTACTGATGTGTGTTGTGGATATAGTGAGGTGTGTGTTGTGGGTATAGTGAGGTGTGTGTTGTGGGTATAGTGAGGTGTGTGTTGTGGGTATAGTGAGGTGTGTGTTGTGGGTATAGTGAGGTGTGTGTTGTGGGTATAGTGAGGTGTGTGTTGTGGATATAGTGAGGTGTGTGTTGTGGGTATAGTGAGCTGTGTGTTGTGGGTATAGTGAGGTGTGTGTTGTGGGGCAGGTGAGGTGTGTTGTGGGGCAGGTGAGGTGTGTTGTGTGGGGCTGGTGAGAAGGTTTAGCTATTTTCCACCTCTATTGGATCAGCTTTAGTTCTTAGCGGTGGTTTAGGAGGTCAATCCTGAAGGGATTAGCACATGCAAGTGACAGAAGGACCAGGGGGGCCCTGCACACTGACACTGGCTGGGGGAGGGAGAGGGGGGGAGGGAGAGGGGGGGGGTGGTAACCAATGCTCCAGGTAATGTGGGAACCCAGAAGATCCATGTTCCTGGACCTCCAAACATGTTGTCCATCTCGCTGCCTCTGTGTTGCCAATCTTATTATGAAACTTATTTATAATTCATGATTGTTTTGATGTCCTTGTTTCAAAGAGGTCCCGTGTGTTTAATGTCACCTCGTTTCTGTGGGCGACAAGGCTGGTTTGCTAGCATCACTTACATTAACTACCACGTAACTAAGCACCTACAGGAACAACATAAGACATGTAATAGTAGTAATTACACTTTACATTTAGGTTATATTAACTACCATGTAACCAAATAGCAATACTCAAAGTCACAACATAGTGGGTGCATTGCAAGTGCTATGTGTTTACATGGTATAACATGTTTGCATGGGAGTTAATATAGCCTATCCCTAATATGAAATGATTGCCACAGTGCCTTGAAGACCAGATGATTAGGATGATTGACTTAACTTGATGGTGAGGAAGAAGAATAGGAGGAGAGAGGATGATGGTGATGATGAGGATGGGATAAATGACATGAACTATAGCTATATGAACAGAATTATCAGCGATTTCTGCTAATGATGCCGGAGGGGACTAGCGAGAGAGCTTTAAAACAGCAGTGATAATGAACGTGTCCTTTAAATCCCCCTTTAAGAAGCATTTTTTTTTACATTAGGGAGTTAGATGACTAAATATTGTGTAGGTTGTTGCTTCTGAAGCATTAGCGCAGCCACATGACATGAGCAGTCACTCAGAAATATCCGTTTAATGAAAGTCATTAAGACAGATCTGTCTTATGACATGTTTGTCGGTGGTCAGATTCCCGTAATGGTTCCGCACTGTGACAGTGGTGTATCTAGACGAGAGAGTTAAGCTGCAGAGATGGGCAGTGGAGGTTAAAAATAACAGATTATTTAACCAGTGGTACAACGAAGCTCTTAAATAGTGAACGGGTTAGACGTTCTTCGTCCGTATCTGTGTCAATTAAATTATTTATCTGCCGCTCTTGAAAGCCTGGCCTTGTGCCCAGCTAACCTTTCAAAAATAGGCTCCAACGCTGCGGGGTGCGCGTTGGAGCCTGGGGGACGGGCTCTGGCGCGTTTTCAGAGGCGGACTGTCATGGGCCTTCCAAGACAGGGGCTAGCCACCAAGGAGCACCACTTCCCAGACAACCTCTAGCGCCTTTACAGCTAATCCGAGATCGGTGTTCTCCTCAGAAGTGGTACATGTAAGAGTGAAATCCCGACCCAAGACACTGACAGACAACTTGTATTCCCATCCTGAAGTCAGGGTCAGGGTTCTGGAACGGTCTTTTCCTGGTTGAACTAGCGGTCCTATGAAACAGGAGACACATCCACTGAATACGTGTTTGTACTGATTTAGGACACCCTCAGGAGAAGGAGCAGGGGAGCAGGGGGTAAGATCCTCATCTTATCAGCATGTGAACCCCCCCCCACGACCCCCTCCCCCCTGACCCCCACAAGCAGCATCAACAGATGGTGTGAAGTCACCCCCCCCCCCCCCTTCCGGACAGCAAAATTGGCCATTTCGTCCCATGAGCCAGTAAAACGCTGGAAGGAGGCCTGATGGTCTGCTTCACAAGAAATGAATTATCTTTCCCCCCTCCAGACCCCCCCCCCCTTCAGCCTCGATGCAACTTGTCTCATTGTTTGACGGCAACTGAGCAAGTTTGATCTGCGTGATGTGCATGTTTCATTGGCTTAATCCATTCTTATTCCCCACGCTGTGAATCATTCAGAGTGCTTTAATGCAAACAGGAGAAGTGCTTGCGTCCCCACAAGAAGAGCTCAGCTCTCTGACAAGGCTGGTCTGCTGCATAAGGAGACTTTGGCTTTGCTGTCCCCTCAGAGCAAAACTGCAGAGGCACATGCACATACGGTCAAACTTTCAATTACTTGATATTCGTCCATTAAAAGGCAGTTTCCCTTCCAGCCCCAGGCTGTAATCCCACAGCCGGCGTTAAGACGATCATCGAGGCTCGTGTGACAGAAGCACTAAAAGCTCAACCCCTGGAGGAGCAGGGGGAGGGAGGGTCTCACCAGCCTGGAACAGCCCTACATCTACAGCATGTACTGTATATGGACACTGTAGTGTGGTGTACTGTATATGGACACTGGACTGTGGTGTACTGTATATGGACACTGTAGTGTGGTGTACTGTATATGGACACTGTAGTGTGGTGTACTGTATATGGACACTGGACTGTGGTGTACTGTATATGGACACTGTAGTGTGGTGTACTGTATATGGACACTGGAATGTGGTGTACTGGATATGGTGTATATGGTGTATATGGTGTATATGGTGTATATGGACGCTGGAGGATTACCAGTGATTAACACTGTGGATGTGCTCGACTAGGTTTAATACACGAGACTTAACGACCATTTCCTGTTCCTCTCCACTCTCTTCGCATCTCTCCGTTATGTGAGATGACAGATGACCAGAATTAAAGCCTTGGAGCAGAATTAACTTTTCATGCATTATGTTTTCCTCATCAACGCTCTTCTTTTTTCTTTTACATTTGTCTTTTTTTGGGTCGATGCTGCCGGCCCCTCTTCTTCTTCTTCTTCTTCTTCTTCTTGTCCTTAATTGCAGTTTCATCAGAAAGTCTCCATGGCCGCGCTGCTCTTTCTCTCCTCTCTCTCTCTCTCTCTCTCTCTCTCTCTCTCTGTCTCTCTCTCTCTGTTGTGTGTTCTGTGGAAATGAACACGCTGATCCACACCACTAGGACTGTGCTGACTCTGCACACTGGAGTGTTTTAGTGCCATGATCGTTCACATCCTTACTGGGTTGTTCCTGGTTAACGACAAACAGACAAGCCTCTGTTTCGGTGTACATACACACACATGCACACAGACACACACACATACAAATAGATATTTACACACACAGACACACAAATACAGTACATAAACACACACACACGCACACACTCAGCACCAAAACTAACAGATCAATATACACACACTCAGCACCAAAACTAACAGATCAATACACACACACACATCTGTCACACAGGAGAAATCTCTGGAAGCCCAGGTTTCATCTGATGGACTACACTCCCCTCACTAAAGTTATAACTTCCTTTTCCTGGGAGAATCTGTCGCCCACACTGTAGATTTGTGTCCTGTGAGGGACAGACATCCATCCAGCTGCACCATATGCTGCTCTGGGTGGAGGAGAGGCAGGCTAAGCCACAAAGCTGCCTCATCCCGAGGCATTAAAGCCTCTAAGAAAGGATTTCATCGTTAATTCTTGATTATAGAATTTCTCTCCAGAGCTAGCTGGGAAACACTGAACAGAGATAACCTGGATAAACACACACACACACCCACCCACACACACACACACACACACACACACACCCACACACACACACACACACACACACACACACACACACACCCTGATCACCTTCAGTGTGATGCCACCACGTGGTAACAATGTGTTGGACTATTATTAGAAAACAGGGATTATCAATCAGGAATTAATTCTGATTATTGTGTCTGGGTTAGGGTTACTGGCCCACTGAAGAGCCACCAGCGCCTGTCCCTCCCCCCTCCCCCTGCTCCTCCCCCCTCCGCTCCCCTCCCTCCCACTCTCCCCCTATCCCCCTCTCCCCTCCCTCCACTCCTCCCCCCTCCCCTCCCTCCCTCCCTCCCCTCCCTCCCCTCTCCCCCCCTCCAGTCCCTCCCCCCTCCTCCTTACCCCTCCACTCCCTCCCCCTCTCTCCCTCCTCCTCCCCCCTACCCCTCCACTCCCCCCTCCCCCTCTCTCCCTCCGTTAGTGAAATTGCGGAGGAAGCTGTCGTCTCTTCTGGAGGAAAGAGAGGAGGAGAAGGAGGAGTGTAGAGGATGGGAAGGAGCAACAAGCAGCTCACACAGTTATTGCCAGCCTGCCTGCCAGCCAGCCAGCCAGCCAGCCTGCCTGCCTTCCTGGCTGCCTGGGTAACTGGCTGACTTGCTGCCACTCCTCACAATAGACGCTTGCTCGTAGTGTGTGAGCGTGGCGTGTAAGTGTGGCATGTGAGCGTGGTGTGTGTGTGTGTGTGTGTGTGTGGAGCTCAGAGGGGATCACAGTGCAGACAAGAGAAGGCTGTGTCTGTGAGGACTGCTGGATGTTACCAGGGGTGTCCTGCCCTCTTCCCAGCCCCACCTGCGGACGTCTCACCTGGGCTGCACCCATGACTGGACATACCTGGCTGGCGCATGCGGTCGGATTTACCCTGCTGTCCACCCTCTGCATCCCACAAGGTGAGTGTGTGTGAACACTGTTTGTGTGTGCGTGCGGGTGCGTGCGGGTGGAGAGGGGGGGGAGATGTGTGTTTGTGAGGATGGGTATGTGTGTACTTGTGTATATGTGTTTACTAGTACGTATACACCTGTGTATGTGAGGCAGAGGATGGGGGGATATGTGTGTTTGTGTAGACCAGTCTCGTGAAGTGTCAACAGACTTCAATAAACAAAAAAACACTTACAAATAATGAACAAGCATGATTATGATCTTCAGGTATCGATAATGCTTCCTTTGTTTGGTAAACTACCGCCCTGGGATTAATGACCCACATGGGTGTACACCAGACATCAACCAAATGTGAAAAAACAAATTTCCCTGAGGTACGATCTCAATTGATTCCTCTACAACCTCTAACCTCTTTATGCACAAAGCTAAAGATGAAAAAACAGGGTCACCACACAGTCTGTGCTTTGCTCTGTCTTATGAAATCTCAAATTTCTACTGATGTTCGTCCTCATTTGTGATCTCATTGAGGCTCATACAGAGTGTGCGATAATCTCAGATTATTCATCAATACACACATGTCATGTCAGATGCTTAGAGATGGGGTGAATATGCTGAGCATGAATTTAATCTCAAAACATGATACGTTTATTCACGAAGGTTTTATTCTCAGAATAATGTTCTAGCGTGTGGTGTAATGTAATATGTACCCAGATGTAATATAAAGGCATCCCTGACGCCTTTATATTACATCTGTCTGTTTAGACGCCTTTATATTACATCTGTCTGTTTAGACGCCTTTATATTACATCTGTCTGTTTAGACGCCTTTATATAACATTTATATAACAATTGACATTTATTATTGTAATGTATCGTATTCATTTAGCAGACACCTTTATGTACAAGTATGTATGTATGCATGTGATGTACAAGTAGTGCCTATGTGAAGGACAGCAGATGTTCTAGGGTGAGAAGTGAATTTTTCTAACTGTATCTAACTGTGATCAGTCAAGGAACAGTCTGTATTTACCAGTACCCACATCTCAGGTATCATGCACAGAACAACATCTGAGGAACAGAGCAAAAACAACATCTCAAGTAGAATATTACAAAGTAACATTGTTAATTGTCGGTTGGACCAGAACACAGAAACCACCTTGTCAGAAATGATGCAAGTGAACGCTGCTCTTCCTAGCGTTGAACATTAATGAGATCGGACAGAGGGGGGAGTGGTGGGTCCATGAATAAAAAACAACTCTGTATCTGCCTGTCTGTCTGCCTGCTGGCTGCCTGTCTGCCTATCTGCCTGTGTGCCTGTCTGTCAGCCTGTGTGCCTGTCTGCCTATCTGCCTGCTGGCTGCCTGTCTGCCTATCTGCCTGTCAGCCTGTGTGCTTGTCTGTCTGCCTGTGTGCCTGTCTGTCTGCCTGTGTCTGATGTCCTCAGAGAGAAGGCTCCTTAATGTTTCATGAATCTGGTCAAAACAACAACACCATCTCAGCTCTCGGCTGCACATCAAGTCAGCTGCACCTCGGAAGCAAACTGCATTCTTTATCTACCCCCTCTCTTCCCCTCTCTCCCCCTTTCTATCTGTATCTCTCTCTCTTCCCCTCTCTCTCCCTTTCTATCTGTATCTCTCTCTCTGTGGAGATGTGTAGACTATACTTAATGCCCCTCTGTGTGTTTGTCTGATATGACACCCTTCCTGTCATCATGCCGGCCATCCTGGTTCTACCAGACTTGATTCCAGCAGATTTTCGAAATTATTTTTGTAAGAGCATTTGGCAGGATTAGTTTGCCTACTGAAAGCTGCATGAGTGCTTGCGGTTGGATATTTAACAGACGTGCTAGCGGTCAGCTATTAGCACACAGCCAAGGCTTGGCTGCAGGCACGCAGCACCAGGATGAGAGCAGGAGAGGATTGCTGTCAGGCTGATCTCCTACCTAGCTGGACGGATTGTTGAGTTCAGCCACAGGTGTGTGTGAGGTCCAGTCTCATGAACCATCTGTTTAAACCCTAAGAGGTTTATGTTCTTTAATCTGCTCCATACTGAAACACCTCGCTGGAGTAAACACACCTTGCTGAACTAGATACACCTGTCTGGACTAGACATACCTGGTTGGACTAGATACACCTGGCTGGACTAGACACACCTGGCTGGGCTAGACACACCTGGCTGGGTTAGACACACCTGGCTGGGCTAGATACACCTGGCTGGGCTAGACACACCTGGCTGGGTTAGACACACCTGGCTGGACTAGATACACCTGTCTGGACTAGACATACCTGGTTGGACTAGACACACCTGGCTGGACTAGACATGACTGGTTGGACTAGACACACCTGGCTGGACTAGACACACCTGGCTGGACTAGACATGACTGGCTGGACTAGACACACCTGGCTGGACTAGATACACCTCGCTGGACTAGATACACCTGGCTGGACTAGACATACCTGGTTGGACTAGAGACACCTCGCTGGACTAGAAAAACCTCGCTGGACTAGATACACCTGGCCTGTCTAGACACACCTTGCTGGACTAGAAATACCTCGCTGGACTAGATACACCTGTCTGGACTAGAGACACCTGTCTGGACTAGATACACCTGTCTGGACTAGAGACACCTGTCTGGACTAGATACACCTGTCTGGACTAGATACACCTGTCTGGACTAGAGACACCTGTCTGGACTAGATACACCTGTCTGGACTACATACACGTCTGGCATTAACACTACATTCATCCACACTAAAATGCTCTGTGTGTGTGTGTGTCCTGCAGTGCGAGGCCTGCAGTGTTATGGCTGCAACATCATCCAGGGCCAGAGGTATGTGGACGTGGGATGTTCCAACCCAGAGGTGCTCACCTGCAGCCACTCACACAAGGGCTTCAAGCATCGTTTCTGCATCAGGACTGAGAGTAGTGAGTCCATGAGCACTGCTACACCTCTCCTGTTACACTGCTACACCTGTCCTGTTACACTGCTACACCTCTCCTGTTACACTGCTACACCTCTCCTGTTACACCTCTCCTGTTACACTGCTAAACCTCTCCTGTTATACTGCTACACCTCTCCTGTTACACCTTTCCTGTTATACTGCTACACCTCTCCTGTTACACTGTTACACCTCTCCTGTTACACTGCTACACCTCTCCTGTTACACTGCTACACCATCATCATGTTGTTCTAAGACTGCCCAACAAGTCCTCAACTCAACCTTAGCCACACCACCGTGTTCAGCCACACCACCGTGTTCAGCCACACCACCGTGTACAGCCACACCACCGTGTACAGCCACACCACCGTGTACAGCCACACCACCATGTACAGCCACACCACCGTGTTCAGCCACACCACCGTGTTCAGCCACACCACCGTGTACAGCCACACCACCGTGTTCAGCCACACCACCGTGTTCAGCCACACCACCGTGTACAGCCACACCACCGTGTACAGCCACACCACCGTGTACAGCCACACCACCGTGTACAGCCACACCACCGTGTACAGCCACACCACCGTGTTCAGCCACACCACCGTGTACAGCCACACCACCGTGTTCAGCCACACCACCGTGTACAGCCACACCACCATGTACAGCCACACCACCGTGTACAGCCACACCACCGTGTTCAGCCACACCACCGTGTACAGCCACACCACCGTGTTCAGCCACACCACCGTGTTCAGCCACACCACCGTGTACAGCCACACCACCGTGTACAGCCACACCACCGTGTTCAGCCACACCACCGTGCCTTCAAGGGACAGCTGAAGTTGAATTACATAAATTCTAAATTACTACTGATATTAATTTATATTAAAAATGTTATGCCCCCTTGGGATGAGCTGTCAGTTGGAAAAGCTTTTTTACAGAACACAGTACTATTCTAAATTCAGACCTGAAAGATCCAACTGACTTTATAAATGTGTTACATTTACATTTAGTCATTTTAGCAGACGCTCTTAATGCCTCAGTTTATAAAACAGCCTCTTAGACATGAAGATGAGGACCTGCTGATGTAAGATCCAGCTGCTGCTTCCTGGACTGCTGAGACAGCCAGTCACGTTAAAGAGCTGATGTGGCGCCCTGTTTCTATTGGCTCAGGGGAAAGAATGGGGTCAGGGCAGCCTGATGACAGGCTGTCGGGTGTGACGGGGCGTGTCTAGGATGAGGACAGTCTTGAAGGGGCAGCACACCTGGTTTTCTCACTAATCCGATCAGGAGGGAGTTGAAAGTAGGCCAGATGTTGTCTTCATAACAGAGTCTGTGTCCTACTCTCACTCCAGGAAAGTACTCACCCAGTCCAGATGGGACAATAGATGGGCCCATACTACTGTTCATAATGATAGGGGCCTGGCCCTAGCCCCAGCCCTAACCCCAACCCAGCCCCAGCCATAACCCCAGCCGTAGCCCTAGCCCCAGTCCCAGCCTTAACCTAACCCCAGCCCTAGTCCCAGCCCCAGCCCTAGCACCAGCCCTAACCCCAGCCCCAGCCCTAACCCCAGCCATAGCTCCAGCCCTAGCCCCAGCCCTAACCCCAGCCCTAGCCCCAACCCTAACCAGTCCCAGCCAAGGCCCCAGCCCTAACCAGTCCCAGCCCTAGCCCCAGCCCTAACCAGTCCCAGCCCTAACCCCATCCCTAGCCCCAGCCCCAGCCCTAGCTCTAGCTACAGCCCTAGCCCTGCCCTAGCCCATCCACTCTGGCACCTTCTGCCACAGTGTGAACATTGGACAATGCAGCATCTGGTTCGCAATTCTTGTTGACTTCCAAAACCCTCTTCAGCACAGTCAAACATTGTGATCTGATCCTGTCATCCACCTGCTGACAGAACTGTCACCATGTCCTGCTTCTGCTCTGACTGACAGAACTGTCACCATTACCTGATTCTGCTCTGACTGACTGCTGTCTCTGTCTTCTTGTCTTCCAGCGGCTCTGGGCATTCTGCTGACGAGCGGGTGCGCCACCTCGAGACACTGCCAGCAGCAGGAGCTGCCAGGCGTGCGGATCCAGTGCTGCGACTCGGACCTGTGTAACAGCGCCACCTCCTGGCGGGCAGGAGCGCTGCACTACGTCTGCGCATTAGCGAGCCTACTTCTCCTACGGTTATGCCTGTGATGACCTGTCGCTCAGAGTAGGCCTATATGTCAAGGAACTCAACAAGGGTCCAATCCGCCGACCTGAATTTGGATTCACCCTTTATCAGTGACGTTCTGTGTCCGTGTCTTTCAGCTGTTTGTTAAGAGGCTAAAGGGAAGTTCAAGTAGAACGCTGTGCAAATAGCTTTGTCACTGTGGCTATCCGCTCAAGTCCATTTCCCAATGTCAAAAACAACAGCTGTTTCTGTTATACTTTAGCATTTATTATGCGTCTTTATGATCAGTTTTTTTTAGAATATGTCAGATGCTCAGAAATAAATAATTCAATGATTCGATCTGTGCTTATCGCAAGCGTAGACGTTGTATAGCCTATGCTTCAAATGAAAACTAAAAAATGCGTATCAACGCTTAGCGGTTCTGTATTAACATGATCATGAACATTTACCAATGAAGTTTTCTGTATTTTCTGATAAGAACTAGCTTACGTATGAGCTCGTGTTCTACAATCGGAGAGGAGTTGGTTGTGAAGCTGATATCATCCTGTGTGGGTCGTTTCTTTGCACTTCTACTATGTATCCGTTCTCCAGAAGCCATATTGTCCATATTGTTTTTTTTCTAATAGTTTCCTCAAGCTAAGCTTGGTTATGCACGCTGCATGAATTTATATTTGAGATTGGTCAAATGTACAATGAAAGCATGTACTGTTGTTAAATATTGTATTAAATAATTTAGTATATTTCAATATATTTTGTTTCAGATGATTTATGTGTCAAAATCCGAGGCAGAAACATCAGAAACGAATGTTCCTAGTTCCGCTGGAACTCTCCATAACCCCACTGAACTAGAACCCCGTAGTTTATTAGCACTGGCACAGTACCTCACAGTTTTAACCAACAAAATGAGAACCACATTAGAAATTAGGATATACAACATCATAAAGCGGGGAAATCATACGTTTAAGAGAGAAATGTGCGTCTCAGTGAAATAAATACAAATCTGTAGCAAGAGTGCTGTACAATGCAAAATACTTCCGCTCAGAATATTTTGCCTGTTTTTGCTTATTTGGCCAACCGTAATGATCACTTGCCAGAATACATTTAAGCCTTAGAAACTGCCAAAAAAAAAAAGGTTAGTGTTTTGATTAACATTCAGTATTATCTATGCATCGCCTATCATTCAGGCACACCTGTTCAGGTAAGTTCCTTTGAGGTCACTTCATTGCCCATCGCCAATTAGCGCAAAATGCGCAAATCGCCGCATATGCATTGCCCTTTGTCCCAGAAGCCCATTGTATACAACGGAGGAAACCCTGTTCACCGCAAGCAGCCATCTTGGATAGAGATACTTCTGCCAGGATAACCTGCAGATCCCTTCTGAAGAGCTCAAGACGATATAACATTTAAAAAAAATACACATAACCCGGTAAGATGCGAAACATGATTAGATAAACATGTACTCAAACCTGCCCGGTGTAGTTATTCAGAACAACATTGGCAATTGCATTATAATTGATAGAATGCTAAAGTTAGCTTTTTGCTAGCCTTCTTAGCTAACTGTTATTTCTAGGGATTGCAGCCACAAGCTAACGTCGGCTAGCTGTTTTTATCTGACTATAAATAAAACATGCCTAACTTGTTCGCAGTAGACACCGTTTTCTACATATGGAGGAGGGATACTAGTAACGTAACAGTGGAATAATTGTCACCTGTCTCTTAGTCTGTTCTGTGTTATTTGTTAGCAGTTGCTCCTGCTATCTTGTTAGCTCGCTAATCAGTTAGCGTATCGCGTCTGGGATTAGGTGAGTAGCAAGCTAAGTCTAGCTATACATGCTAGCAAATGATACGTTAGCATACAGCATAACTAGGTTGCAATAGGTGTGTCGGGTTGTCGTCAAGACAGGCTGGGTTTTGTCATCTAGAACTAGGTGGATAACCATCATCAAAGTAGTCCGTATTTATTATCTAACAAAGTAGGAAGGAGTTTGAGATGTTTGAAGAACACATCTCAAGATGACTAACTTGCTAACCAGGTCCTGTCTTGTTATCTGTCAAAATGGATTGCTGCTGGCTAACGTCGTTAGCCCGCTAGCGCGTCGTTGGCAGGAACCTATTTGGGCCTGATCTTGGTCAATCAAATATCCTCTCTGCAGTTGCTATTTTACTAGCTTCAGATGCGGTTCACTGCCAGAAAATAGTTTATCTGTATTTGTGTTGTATTAGCTTGACATTTTCCAAATCATCTTGCTTCAAGGCCAATAGCTGTCTAGTCAGGAAGCCGGCCTTTGCTATTTCGCTTTACACATGCAATCGGATATTGCCAAGCAAGGTGTTGCCTTTATCACATCAGACAGGCAGGTACAGGCTGATGGACTGTATGGCGGCTTTGTTGTTCGTAGTCTGAAGCGCTTGGAACAAGCTTGCTAGTTAACGTGTTTGGTTTTCAGCCAAAACATACATTACTTTTCCCATGAATTGTTATTACTCAGTGTAAACACTTAATTCACACGATATTATAGTTATGTTTCCTTCGGTAGAAATAAAAGAAGTCACTTCGATGTTTGTTGGACGGTTTTGTTCACTAAACACACTGATTAAACAGGAATGTCGGTAAGCTACACGCCTTACCTGACTTTCATCACACAAATATTTATAACTTGATATTGCGCTTTGATAAGCCAATGCGATAATGTTTGCTGATATGGTCCTATACACTCCCAGTATGGGCTTCAGAATCACATTACTTTATCATAATGTAGCCATAAAAACATATATTATTTGCCAAGGCATTCTTCACAAATTCATCAGTTCACATAGTTTTCTGGTGGTTTCTGTACATCCTGGTAACATCAGCATCATGAGGAATGATGAAGATCCCAGGCTTGTGGTGACTCGTACGCCTGTAGCAGGGTTCTCATGAGTCAAGAGATCTGGCCGTCCAGAATGACACGTGCCATCTCACTTCGACAACAAGAAGTCACTGTGGACGATGGCCTGAGCTCTGACACTGCTTTCTGTTTTATTCATTGTGTGTGTGTGTGTGAGAGACACACACACGGCAGGGAAGTGCTGAGGCTGCGATCTGGTCACATGCAGCCCAGACTCTCCTCAGCCCAAATCCCCAGAGCGACTCCAGACAGGAAATGCTCCTTCCTCTCTCCATCTCAGGAGAAGCGGCATGGCTGGCTGTAACTCAGCGTTGGGTGTTGAGCCCTAAAGCTTCAAGCTGCCCGGACACAGAAAA
Source organism: Osmerus mordax (assembly GCF_038355195.1). Taxonomy (NCBI): domain Eukaryota; kingdom Metazoa; phylum Chordata; class Actinopteri; order Osmeriformes; family Osmeridae; genus Osmerus; species Osmerus mordax. Next base: position 452,823 of record NC_090069.1, on the reverse strand, counting down.
CCCTCACATGTGACGTGTAGCAAGAGGCAGCACATGACCAGAGGGTCATGTGAGGGAAGTCAGCCAGGCCCTGTAGTTAAGGGGGGGAGGAGGAGGAGGGGGGCGGAGCGTTTAGGAGGAGTGGGAGGGTTGTAGAGAGGTTGCCAGCCAGCCAGACGTGGAAGGCTGGCTCCGTCATTATCATAGTTTGCATGTAAACACCACAGGCGTCAGCTTCCTGTACCCTGGGCGAGGCTGTGCCTGTACATCTCTCCTCCACCCCCCAGCCCTCCTCTCCTGTTCATCAGGACTGTCTCCTCCACCCCCCAGCCCTCCTCTCCTTTTCATCCCAGGACAGGTCAGCCTCTCTTCCTGGGGTTGTGTTTCCACACACACTGGCTCTGTCTCCAGGGCCACGCTTGAAATATTACACATGGTTAATATCATTTATTAATAAAGCATTGCACCTTTTCATCTTAAGGAAACAAATAATGGAGTCTTCAGCTGGGCTTTATGTTGCTCTGATAACTGTCATTTTCTCCAGTCAACCTGGGCTCCTGAACAGTCTGGGCTATTTATAGCATTCTGCTAAAGGTGTGTTTAAGTCTGTGTGTGTGTGTGCGTAGGATGGGGAAGTCTCTGTGTGCCTCAATCTTTTGACTAAATTACAATCCTCATGGATGTGTGTGTGTGTGTGTGGTGGCGGCGCACCAGCAGAGCAGATGGTCCACGAGGAGAGAGGAACACACAGGGATGAGCCGTCTAGGGAACAGGAGGAGGGAGAGGAGAGCAGGGAGGTCGTCTAGGGAACAGGAGGAGTGAGAGGAGAGCAGGGAGGTCGTCTAGGGAACAGGAGGAGTGAGAGGAGAGCAGGGAGGTCGTCTAGGGAACAGGAGGAGTGAGAGGAGAGCAGGGAGGTCGTCTAGGGAACAGGAGGAGGGAGAGGAGAGCAGGGAGGTCGTCTAGGGAACAGGAGGAGGGAGAGGAGAGCAGGGAGGTCGTCTAGGGAACAGGAGGAGTTAGAGGAGAGCAGGGAGGTCGTCTAGGGAACAGGAGGAGGGAGAGGAGAGCAGGGAGGTCGTCTAGGGAACAGGAGGAGTGAGAGGAGAGCAGGGAGGTCGTCTAGGGAACAGGAGGAGTGAGAGGAGAGCAGGGAGGTCGTCTAGGGAACAGGAGGAGTGAGAGGAGAGCAGGGAGGTCGTCTAGGGAACAGGAGGAGGGAGAGGAGAGCAGGGAGGTCGTCTAGGGAACAGGAGGAGCAGGAGGCGAGGTGGCATGCTTGTGTTGAGCAAAAGTGAGGCAAGTAAACAGGAACCAGAAAAATGGTTTCAGCCTGAACATCAGGCCCCTGGCCGTGTCACCTGACACCATCAGCAGTTAAGCAGTAAGCAATTCACTTCCTTGATATGATGTCAGAGTGTAATGTGATTGGTGCAGAGCTTAATGACCAGATGACTGTTGGAACAGTAATGTACGTTAGAGACACAAAGGCGTGCTCCTTCATTTGAAAATGTTTTGCTTTCGTTTTTTCCGTTTGCCAATTCACTCGACTGGTTTCCAGACCCAGCCTGTTTGTGGGGGTGGCAGGCCAGAGTGCCCAGCCTGTTTGTGGGGGTGGCAGGCCAGAGTGAAACAGTCAGGTGTCATGGCTGCCCTGGGGGTGTGACGTTTATCTGTTGCTCCTCCGAGCAGCCTGGTCCGGTTCCTCTAAGCCATTTTTATGACCATGACTGAGTTCATCCTCGCCTGGCTCCCCTGGGTTCAACACCCACCTGGGGGGTGTCTACAGCACAGGGAGGAAATGACGACAAATCATAAGGATGCAGGTTCCTGGTTGTCTGGTGTCTAGCTGGTAATGATGTGAGGGCTGTGGTAGAGGATGAACATATGTTTGGTGGACAGGAAGTGATGTGAGGGCTGTGGTAGAGGATGAACAGATGTTTGGTGGACAGGAAGTGATGTGAGGGCTGTGGTAGAGGATGAACAGATGTTTGGTGGACAGGAAGTGATGTGAGGGCTGTGGTAGAGGATGAACAGATGTTTTGGTGGACAGGAAGTGATGTGAGGGCTGTGGTAGAGGATGAACAGAAGTTTGGTGGACAGAGAGTGATGTGAGGGCTGTGGTAGAGGATGAACAGATGTTTGGTGGACAGGAAGTTGTGAGTGTGGAGGTTTTCCCGTAGTGCATCGTGGGTAAATGTGTGTGTGTGTGTGTGGGTGTGTGTGTGTTGTACTGCCTCATCTGGTTACAGGGAGCCTGGTCTCCGGAATATGATTAAGGCTGCTTGGAAATACTCTGGCCCTGACAGGCCCTGCGTGTGTGTGTGTGTGTGTTCATTTTTTCTCTCATAAGAAGAGAAAAAATTCCCACTGCTGACCAAGTTTAGTTTCTCACAATCTATTCATCATCAGTCGGCTTCCTCATATACTGACCAGAGTGATGTGTAGCAGAGAGGCTAACCCCCCTACTGAGACTAGCTAGCCCCACTACTGAGACTAGCAGATTACAGGGGTTAGCTTGCTTGCAGCTGGTTGACTGGGGAGCAAATGGCACCACCCTTTTCACCCAGCCTGTAATGGCTACATTGTCTCCCTCTGACGGGTTAGTGTGTCCTGATGTGTAGTGTGTGTGTAGATAGGGCCTGCAGCACTGTGTGTTTCTGTGTCTAATATCTTTCTCTGTCTCTCACGCAGAGCCAAGATGGCGACCGCACCATACAACTACTCCTACATTTTTAAGTACATCATTATCGGTAAGTGAGCCGTGCAAAGTGACTGCCGTGCGGCTGTGGAAGCTAGAGATGAGACCAGCTAGCTAGCTGAGATGGGGCCAACTAGCTAGCTGAGATGGGGCCAGCTAGCTAGCTGAGATGGGGCCAGCTAGCTAGCTGAGATGGGACCAGCTAGCTAGCTGAGATGGGACCAGCTAGCTAGCTGAGATGGGACCAGCTAGCTAGCTGAGATGGGACCAGCTAGCTAGCTGAGATGGGACCAGCTAGCTAGCTGAGATGGGACCAGCTAGCTAGCTGAGATGGGACCAGCTAGCTAGCTGAGATGGGGCCAGCTAGCTAGCTGAGATGGGACCAGCTAGTTAGCTGAGATGGGACCAGCTAGCTAGCTGAGATGGGGCCAGCTAGCTAGCTGAGATGGGACCAGCTAGCTAACTCAGTCTGAGGGGGCTGTGGCTCTGTCCTGAATGTGGGCCGTGCAGAGGCTGCTGATATACATTTACATTTTACATTTACATTTATTCATTTAGCAGATGCTTTTATCCAAAGCGACTTCCAAGAGAGAGCTTTACAAAGTGCATAGGTCACTGATCATAACAACAAGATAGCCAAAAAACATCGCGAGTTGCCAAAACATGAAGCACACATTGTGAACAACCAAAGTAAGTGCCAAAGGGAAGAACCATAAGAGCATGTAGTTAAACAAGTCACAACCAAACAACATGAACAGCTATAAGTGCAAGTGTACCTGTGGAAAAAAAGCAAGCAACAGTAACAATATAACAAACCTAATCTATCTAGACCTTGCTTCTGCCAACTCATAGCTACTGGTAACCTTCCACCCTAGTTAATAGGTCTTCATTCCCCCCCTCCTGTAGGAGACATGGGCGTAGGGTAGTCATGTTTGCTGCTGTGTGGTGACTGTGCTGTGTGTTCTGTCCTGTAGGAGACATGGGCGTAGGGAAGTCATGTTTGCTGCTGTGTGGTGACTGTGCTGTGTGTTCTGTCCTGTAGGAGACATGGGCGTAGGGAAGTCATGTTTGCTGCTGTGTGGTGACTGTGCTGTGTGTTCTGTCCTGTAGGAGACATGGGTGTAGGGAAGTCATGTTTGCTGCTGTGTGGTGACTGTGCTGTGTGTTCTGTCCTGTAGGAGACATGGGCGTAGGGAAGTCATGTTTGCTTCACCAGTTCACAGAGAAGAAATGTAAGTACAGCCAGGTGGCGCCTCTATTCAGATGTGTGTGTGTGTGTGTGTGTTCACACTTCCCAGCTGCAGCTCCTGGTGGTGTGAATCTCGGGCTTGTAAAGCCAGTGTGATCAAACCAGATTCTCTGCTTTCATTCATCTAGCTTCCTGCACAACACAATCACACACAGAATGAGGCACTGTCACACACACACACACACAGAGAATGAGGCACTGTCACACACACACACAATCTCTCGAATAAACACTGCACTGCATGGAGGCAGTTAAGAGACACACACAGCTGCTGCCTGCACAGACTGGATGTAGAGCTCTGGGTTTGTTCAAGTTGCAGATGAGGACTGAAGGATGTGTGTGTGTGTGTGTGTGGCTGTACCCCACCTGCTCTCCCTGTGGAGCGTGTGTGTGTGTGCACGTGCGTGCGTGTGTGTGTGTCTTAATTGCTTTTATGCAGAGCCGTAAAAGCCAAGTTTTAAACAAGTACATCAATATATGGCTGAGACACAAGCTTGTCTCGTTGGCATTTTGCCCAGAAATAATGTTGAGAGGGTGATGGAGGTGTATAACTGCCCCCTCTGCCCTACAGTCATGGCGGACTGTCCCCACACGATCGGGGTGGAGTTTGGGACGAGGATCATCGAGGTGAGCGGCCAGAAGATCAAGCTGCAGATCTGGGACACGGCCGGCCAGGAGCGCTTCAGAGCCGTCACACGCAGCTACTACCGGGGTGCCGCGGGGGCGCTGATGGTGTATGACATCACCAGGTAACTCAGACACACACCTGCACACATGTTAGCATGGCCTGCTGTGGTGTTGTGGAGCGTGGCTCACATGTTAGCATGTGGCTCCTGGGCCCAACAGAGATCAGCCTCTCACAGCTGTCAGGCTGGAGCACTCGGACATGCAGCTGGCTGGTGTGTGTTTGGCCTTTTTTGATCCAACCTGTAGCCCGTAGTCATGGTAACATCTCCTGCTCTCGTGTGTGTGTGTCACAGGAGAAGCACATATAACCACCTCAGTAGCTGGTTGACCGACGCCAGGAACCTCACAAACCCCAACACCGTGAGTTCTCTTCCTCTCTACTGACTGTGGTGACCGCTGGTGACCGCTGGTGAACAGTGGTGACTGCTGGTGACTGGTGGTGAACAGTGGTGACTGCTGGTGACCGCTGGTGACTGGTGGTGACTGCTGGTGACTGCTGGTGACTGCTGGTGACTGGTGGTGACTGCTGGTGACTGGTGGTGACTGCTGGTGACTGGTGGTGAACAGTGGTGACTGGTGGTGAACAGTGGTGACTGGTGGTGACTGGTGGTGACTGGTGGTGAACAGTGGTGACTGGTGGTGAACAGTGGTGACTGGTGGTGACTGGTGGTGACTGGTGGTGACTGGTGGTGAACAGTGGTGACTGGTGGTGACTGGTGGTGAACAGTGGTGACTGGTGGTGAACAGTGGTGTGTGTCTCCCAGGTGATCATCCTGATTGGGAACAAAGCTGACCTGGAGGCTCAGAGAGACGTGACGTACGAGGAGGCCAAGCAGTTTGCTGAGGAGAACGGTGAGAGGGGGAGGAGGGGAGGAGAACGGTGAGGAGGGGAGGAGAACGGTGAGAGGGGAAGGAGGGGAGGAGAACGGTGAGGAGGGGAGGAGAACGGTGAGAGGGGAAGGAGGGGAGGAGAACGGTGAGGAGGGGAGGAGAACGGTGAGAGGGGAAGGAGGGGAGGAGAACGGTGAGGAGGGGAGGAGAACGGTGAGAGGGGAAGGAGGGGAGGAGGGGAGGGAGGAGGGGAGGGAGGGGAGGGAGGGAGGATGGGAGGATGGGGGGGGGGGGGACAGGACAGAGAGCAGCAGTCTGATTCCATCTTGTATTTCTGTCCTGCAGGCCTGTTATTCCTGGAGGCCAGCGCTAAAACGTAAGTACACACACCCCTGCCCCCCCTCCTCCCCCAGGGTCCTCCCTCCATAACATGCCCCCTTCCTCCCCCAGGGGGGAGAATGTGGAGGATGCCTTCCTGGAGGCAGCTAAGAAGATCTACCAGAACATCCAGGACGGCAGCCTGGACCTGAACGCTGCAGAGTCAGGAGTGCAGCACAAGCCCTCAGCCCCCCAGGGCGGGAGGCTGACCAGCGAGCCCCAGCCCCAGAGAGAGGGCTGCGGCTGCTAGTGGACCACACTCCTCCTCTCCTCCTTCACTCTCCTCCTTCCCTCTCCTCTCCTCCTTCACTCCATCATTCTCTCTCTGTTCATCTCTACTCCATCACCTCCCTCCACAGCCCCTCCCTGCTCCACACCACAGACAGAGAGAGGGGATGGGGTGGATGTAGAAGGGTGGATGATGGAGGGAGGGAGAAATGTTTTTGACTTAGTGACTACATCCCTTTTCTGCTTCCTCTCTGTCTCCCCCCTCTCCCTCATTCTCTTCCTCCATTCACCAGTCAGCACAGGTTATCGGCTGTGAACCACACATACACAGCAGGTCATATTCATAACAAACTGAAACTACAAGCTTTTGTTTTTTAACGTTGCTTTTATAGCTGATAACAGACCCCCTCGGTTCCCCCAGAGGACTGAACTCAGCCTGTATAAAGACCCCTGGTAGATGCCCATCCCCCTCCTCCCCAGCATCACAGCTGCAGGTAGATCCACCATTGTTAGTTTGGATCAAGTTTGGTTTTGCTGGCCTGTGATTGGCTAAATGTGTCCAGTCCAGGGATTGGGATTGGACAGTAAAGGTGATGATGTAATTTATGACCCAGCAACACAGCTGGGATGTTGCTGGTTGTGTGTGAGAGACCTGTTGATGACATCAGATACAGGATTCCCCTCAAACTGCTTGTGCTCCAGCATCACAGGAGACCGTGTGTGTGCGTGCGTATGTGTGTGTGGGTGTGTGTTTAGAGGGTCGGGGACCGTTTTGACTAAGTTAATGACACTTTACAGATTTTAGGCATTTTTTTCTTTAGATCATTAGTTTCACCTCCCGCCCTTTCTCCTCCTCTCACCTCCTCTCCCTCTCTCTCCTCTCACCTCCTCTCCCTCTCTCTCCTCCTCCTCCCAGCCCCAATCACATCAGTAGAATCTGGCTGTCCTCACCAGCATTTTCCTTGTTGTCGTATGTTGCCTTATTGTTACGATTTAATGTTAATATTATTACTGTTAAATCTTATTTTCGCTGCGCTTGCTCTATATACCGCTGTTTAGACTCCTGTCCAAAAAGAATTAAAAAAAAACATTTTACAATATTGTGATATTTAGAGGAGACGGTATAAAGGGGTAAATCAAATGGGTTGGGGGAGAGGAGGAGCTAAGAGAGAGGAGGAGCTAAGAGAGAGGAGGAGCTAAGAGCTAGGAGAGAGGAGGGGCTAGGAGAGAGGAAGAGAGATCAGAGAGGCAGATACTCCCGCACACCTGTGATGCCAACAGAGCTGTCACCCATCAGGGCTGTTCCATCCTCACCCCCCCTCCTTCACCCTGTACAGTTACACCAATAGCATGCCCCCCCCCCCCCCCCCCTAACAGCCCTGACTGAGATGGGTTTGATAGAACACCAACTTCACATGTTCTTATTCCCGCTCCCCAGGCTAAATGTTCTGTACCATAAAGAGTGATTCCCAGAGGGGGCTGCTGTACATAGTGCTTCTCTAGCTGTGGCAGTGCTGAGGGGAGGGGGGCTTGTGCTTGTGATGGGGAAGTCTGTAACATAGTTTCTATTAATGTGTGTGTGTGTATAGACAGACCTTCCTCCTCCTCCGACCCCCTCACCTCCCTAGGGCTCTTCTGTTCTCCCTGTCTGGGGGCGGGGCGGGGCGGGGCTGTAGAGCTGGGGGGCGGGGCTGTAGAGCTGGGGGGCGGGGTGGGGCTGGGGGGGGGGGGGCTGTAGAGCTGGGGGGTGGGGCTGGGGGGCAGGGCTGCGGGACTGGGGGGCGGGGTTGTAGGGCTGGGGGGCGGGGCTGTAGAGCTGGGGGGTGGGGCGGGGCTGGGGGGCGGGGCTGTAGAGCTGGGGGGTGGGGCGGGGCTGGGGGGCAGGGCTGTAGAGCTGGGGGGTGGGGCGGGGCTGTAGAGCTGGGGGGGCGGGGCGGGGCTGGGGGGCAGGGCTGTAGAGCTGGGGGGAGGGGCTGTAGAGCTGGCGGGGCGGGGCTGGGGGGCAGGGCTGTAGAGCTGGGGGGTGGGGCGGGGCTGTAGAGCTGGGGGGCGGGGCTGTAGAGCTGGGGGGGCGGGGCTTCACTCTACACTTCCGTTTGTTTCAAGCTTTGTCAGTTGCTCTCTGATGAACCCTGGGAGGCAGTGTCACTTCTGTGTGTTTGAGTTGATATTTTTTATTCTACATGTTGTATTTCTTATTCAACCATGTCATAGCCCTTCTGTAGGGGAGGGGCCTGTCTTAATTCCGGGGAGCAGGGATTGGTTGTTTGGTTGGTGGGAGGGGCTTGAGATGTGTGCCGCCTCGTTATGGGTCATTTCCTGCTTGTCCATGAGTTAAAAAAAAAAAAAAAAACGTACATATGTATAAATTTTGAAGGAGCTGTGCTAACATTTAAATGCATTCTTGCGTGTATATGATTTTAAATTGTTTACATTTTGATTTTAATAATGATGACAATAAAATGCTCTAGACAGAAATCGTTTGTTCCGTCTTGACGTCTGTTTACAGGCTTCCATAAAGGCTCTTATTTAAAGGACATTGCTACAGTTCTAATTCTTTGATCCTTTATTCTTTGGCAGCCTAACCTTTCACCTTTAACATGTTATAGATTATAGAGGACCAGAGATGGGAATTAACAAAGTACAAATACTCCACCTTTAACTCACCTCTTATCAGGACCAGAGGTGGGTTGTAAATAAAAGGGTAGAAAGAAAAAGGTTCCAGCAAAAAATGATTCTCACTGCACGTTGAGAGGACTAATATGAGCAACCGGAGCCAGGTTCATGCATGTGGCACCTTCCTAGTCAGTTAGGGGGTGAACAGAGGTAGGGAAAAATGTTACACAGTGCAAGATGTGATACATTGAGACACAGTATAAGGTGTGTGTGTGTACGATACAGTCAGTCAGACACCAGTCAACAATCCATTTCAAGTAGCAAAATCGCTTTTTTTATTGCAACAATAAAATTGCACCAAGGTTACAATAAAGGAACAAAAAAAGAAAGTATGTATTTACAAAGGGAGCACTGAGGCGGCGGCTCTGACTGTCACCACGACGACGCCAAATAAATTCACGTAGGAGACGTCGTCAAGGAGACGTCGTCACGGAGATGTCGTCACGTACCGTGAAGGAAGGCAGCTGTGGTTCAGAACGCCCTCGCAGTCAGACAGGGTTAAGGTCAAGGATCAGAGTAATACTGAACACGTAGGTGAGGGGGGTCATTCTATGTGCCCTCTGATTGGCTGTGTCAGGGAATGTCTGGGTGGGTTCTGCAGTGTAGCGAAGGGAACCCATGGACATGAGACGTTCCTGTACGTGCACAAGGTTCTCCAGAGCGGTTGTCCAGAGCGGTGCAGCTCTGGAGGCTGTAAGTGGTTTAGAGGACAACAACAAAATGTCAGTTAAAACAAATAAAAGATGACAAGCAACGAGGGTTCGCTCATCAAGACATAAAAACAACATTCACATCCTGTTCCTGGTTCCTCCGGGTTGCCGTGGAGACAGTGTGTAACCAGGAAGTGGTGGGTGTGTGAGTGCTCAGGTGAGTCCATCCTGGAGGACTGGGCTGCTGCTGCTAGTGTTGCTGGGGGGGGGGGTCTTCCATACCTCCTTTACGGCACATGGGGAATACTGATACATGGATCCATCCACACAATACTGACGCAAGCACACACACACACCAAGTCAACAGAAGGGATGATGGAGAGAGCAGGTAGTAAGTGTGTTTGTGTGGTGTGTGTAAGCTTAATGTGTTCAGTCTCAGCAGAGCGGGCAGGAGTCCTCCAGGTGTTGCTGCACATCGTCAGCTGACAGGAAACAGAGAGACAGCTTCCTGTCTGTAAAACTAACCACATGATCAAGTTGACGACTGAACAGGTAGTGTCAGGACTGGGCCCTGGCCACAGAGAAACTTGCATTCATAGGTTTAAGGCTCTCGGCAAAAAAAAACAAAAAAACACTCAATAGTCTGTGTTTGTTGTTTGAGTCTGTCCAGTAACCACAGTAACCACAGTAACCACAGTAACCACAGTAACCACAGTAACCACAGTAACCACAGTAACCACAGTTACCACAGTTACCACAGTTACCACAGTTACCACAGTAACCACAGTAACCACAGTAACCACAGGCTGCAGGGTCCTGGGAAACAGCCAAGCCAGCTTCTCCAGAAGTGAGTTCTCCAGCTGTCCTGTAGCGTCCTGAACCCTCCGTCCTCCGAAACACGACCGGCAGGGTCTGCTGACGCACTCGGGCGCAGAAGAAGAGGAGGAGGGGAGGGGGGTCGAGAGAGGGGGGGGGGGAGAGGAGGGGGAGTTGTGTTTTCAGATCAGGTTAGCCTCCTGGTCAGATGTGTGTCCCGCTACCTCTGGACGATGTCACTGATCTCTTTGAGGGAGGACAGCAGCTTCCTGAAGTCCTGCTGCGCGCTGGCGCCCCCGGTGGCGGCCGGGCAGATCTGCAGCTCCCTCAGGTTGCTCTCCAGCTTGTTGATGGCCTCGCGGAACGCAAACTTGTTCCTCATCTGCTGGATGGACTCCACGAAACTCACGCAGCAGCGGGACAGGTTCTTCCCGGCCTCCAGCACGGCGCTGTGGCTGCCCATCTGCTCCGACACGCGGGCGATGGCGGTGCGCAGCTCCTCGCTGCCCTGCAGGACCATGTCGCGCGTCACGGCCGAGTGGGCTGTCCGCTCCGGGAGCTGCCGTGTCTTGCGCAGGGAGCGGCGGGTGTCCATGAGGGGGATGAAGGCCGGGGGAGAGGCGGGGTCCCCGGGGGAGCCCAGCGGGGAGCCCAAGGGGGAGAAGGAGGTCTGGCCGGGGGAAGAGGAGACAGAGCTGGAGGAGGAGGAGGTCTTTAACGGTTTGGAGGAGGAGACCAGCTTCTTGGGGAGGTCAGAAAGGAGGGGGCGAGGCGGGTCGCTGGAGGCGTGGTGGGGCTCCGGGCCGTGGCTCAGAGAGGAGGGGCCTCGGGGCTTGGGGTCCGTGGGGGAGGGGAGGTCGAGGCCCCGGGAAGGCTTGCCTGACTTGCTGCCGGAGGGCGGCGGAGGTGGCGCCGGCTTGGACTTCTGGAACTTTCCCTGGGGCGTGGTCGTGGCCGGGGAGGAGGGGTCCAGGGCAGGCCTGTGGCGACGGGCCTTGCACTCGTCGGCGGCGGCCCCCAGCGTGGGGAACACGTTGGGCTTGAGGAGTTCGGCCTGCAGGGCGCTGGTCCTGCAGCTCTCCAGCCTCCTGAGCCGAGCCGTGGGTGTCTCCACCTCCCCGAACACCTCGTCCGCCTCCTCCGTCCTCCTGGGGAGGCGAGGCGGGGGCGTGAGCGCGCCACGGCGAGGGCACGCCTCCCCCTTCTGCTCGCTGGCTTTCTTGCGCGGCAGCGCCGGCTTGCCCCCCAGGGTGCCCGAGTCAAAGTGCCGCTGGCCGAGCTCGCGGGGGAGCGTGACCGACCTCCACTCTGACCGGTCAGAGCCAGGCGGCGCACTGGAGGCGGACGAGGAACGCAGGAAGCGTTTGGAGTTGGACACCACGTCCTCCTCCCCCGGGGGGCCCATGCCCCCCCTGCCCCCCGCCACCGGCACGGCCGGGATGCCCTTCTTCTTGCCGTGGGGGGGGAACAGGGGGCTGGGGTAGGGAGGCGCTCCGTTGGTGACCCCGCCCACCCCGTTGTTGTTGGCGCCCGGGAACTTGCCGTGGTCGGGGGCGTCGCCGGGGGCGTCGTCACGGGGCTCCGGCGCGTGGCGGTCCAGGTGAGCGTCCGTCTCCCTGAAGGAGCTGCTCCTCTTGGGCGGAGCCGGAGCCGTCTTCTTCTTCTTCTTGATGCGGCTCAGGAAGCTGCTGCGACTCTTGTCCCGGGGCAGCAGGCGCTCCTCCTCCGCCACGTCCAGCGGGAGGCGCTCCTTCCTGGGCAGCAGGGGAGACACAGCCACCTCCAGCTCTGCTGGGTCTGGAGGGCACAGGAGGCAGGTCAACACACACAAACACACACACAGGCAGGCTACATGGCATCCAGGAGGTCTCACCAGGGCTGTCAGGGTCACGGGGGTCCTGGTTCCTGCGCAGGGTCCTGGTCTTGGTGGGCAGCTCTGGGGCCTTCTGACTGCAGCCCACACACTGCTGTTTCCCCAGCTCCATCTCCACCTCTGAACACACACATACACACACGCACAGTCAGCATCACCTGACCCCACATCAGATTCAGAATGAGCTAGCAGGGTGTGAGCTAGCAGGAGAACTAGCAGGTGAGCTAGCAGGGTATTAGCAGGTCAGCTAGCAGGAGAGCTAGCAGGGTATTAGCAGGTGAGCTAGCAGGAGAGCTAGCAGGGTATTAGCAGGTGAGCTAGCAGGAGAACTAGCAGGGTATTAGCAGGTGAGCTAGCAGGAGAAGTAGCAGGTAAGCTAGCAGGGTATTAGCAGGTGAGCTGACCGTCGGAGATGCTGGATTCCTGGAACATGTTCTCGAAGGCCTGGTGAGTTTCAGCGAAGGACGGGCGCTCGGCAGGGTTCCACTTCCAGCCTGGGGGGGAGGAGGGGGAGGGGGGGAGGAGAGAGGACACTTAATACCTGTATATACCCACAGAAACCGGTCCCTAATACCTGTAAATACCTGTTCATACTTGTATGTACCTGTCCGTGTGTAGGTGTAGGGTCCATGTGTTTGTGAAGGATCCGTGTGTGTGTGTGTGTGTGTGTGTATGTGTGTGTGTGTGTATGTGTGTATGTGTACGTACAGGCCCTCATCAGCTGGTACACTTTCTCCGGGCAGCCCTCAGGTCGATCCATGCGGTAGTCCTTCTCCAACAGCTCATACACCTGGGACAGGTCGATGCCCGGGTACGGAGACATCCCATAGGTGGCGATCTCCCATAGCAACACGCCGAACGCTGGAGCAGGGAGGGGGCGACATACCACATGACACCCAGTCCTAGCTAGCTCAGCTTCTGACGTTTAGAAGGGTTTTCCTGATCTCCCATACACACTTACTGAACGTGTCACTTCCTGTCTCTCCTCCTCAAACAGTCTTGAGCCCCCCTCCCCCCATGACTCCACCTCCTCCCCCCAGACTCACCCCAGACATCAGACTTGATGGAGAACTTGTTGTAGGCTAGGCTCTCGGGGGCGGTCCACTTGATGGGGAACTTGGCGCCGGCGTGGGCGGTGTAGGTGTCGCCCGTCATCAGCCGGCTCAGGCCGAAGTCTGCCACCTTCACCAGGTGGTTCTCCCCCACCAGGCAGTTCCTGGCAGCCAGGTCCCTGGAGGGGGGGGGGGGGTTAGTCCTTAGATCAGAGGAGGAGACCAGAGAGGAGAGAGGAGGAGATGGGGGAGACCAGAGAGGAGGAGATGGGGGAGACCAGAGAGGAGGAGATGGGGGAGACCAGAGAGGAGGAGATGGGGGAGACCAGAAAGGAGGAGATGGGGGAGACCAGAGAGGAGGAGATGGGGGAGATCAGAGAGGAGGAGATGGGGGAGACCAGAGAGGAGGAGATGGGGGAGACCAGGGTAGGAGAGGAGAGGAGGAGGAGATGGGGGAAAGGAGAAAGGAGGAGATGGGGGAGACCAGGGTAGGAGAGAGGAGAGGAGGAGGAGATAGGGGAGACCAGAGAGGAGATCACACAAGAGAGGACGACCCTGACCTGTGGATGAAGTTCTTCCTCTCCAGGTACTCCATGGCGGAGGAGATCTGCGTGGCCATGTAGAGCAGCACCACGGCGTTCACCTCCTCCCGGAGACAGTCCCTCAGGTAGTCCAGCAGGTTGCCGTGGGTCATGAACTCTGTGATGATGTAGAAAGGAGGCTCGCGCGTGCACACACCTGCGGAGGGCGGAGTCTTACTCACCTGACTCAGGTGTTCATACATATTCATATACACATATATATATACAGTCATTTAGCAGGTCAGATGTACGGTACAGGGAGCTTTGAGTGATTCATGTTCATGATGGTTCATGTGTTCATGATGATTCATATGTTCATGATGATTCATATGTTCATGATGATTCATATGTTCATGATGATTCATATGTTCATGATGATTCATATGTTCATGATGATTCATGTGTTCATGATGGTTCATGTGTTCATGATGGTTCATGTGTTCATGATGATTCATGTGCTCACCAAGCAGCTGCACCAGATTGGGGTGCTTGATCTCCTTCATGACGGCAGCTTCTTTCAGGAACTCCTCCACCTCCATCGTATCCTCCTGGGCACACACACACACGCTCAGTATACACACGCATGCTCAGAACACACACGCATGCTCAATACACACACACACACTACAGATACTACAGACACTGATTTAGCTTCAGAAGGAGGGTGCATGAGGTCTTAATGTCAGATGTCTGAGCGGTTAGGGAATCGGGCTATTAATTAGAAGATTGCCGGTTTGATTCCCGGCCGTGCAAATGACGTTGTGTCCTTGGGCAAGGCACTTCAGCCTACTTGCCGCGGGGGGAATGTCCCTGTACTTACTGTAAGTCGCTCTGGATAAGAGCGTCTGCTAAATGACTAAATGTAATCGTAATGTCTCCATTGGGGTACTAAATCACCTGCAGTTATTCCTCTGTAGCACCAGGTGGAGCTATACTGGACAGAGCTCAGCACATATACTTGTCTTAGGAGTGGGACACACACTAACTCACCTTCAGAGTCTTGACGGCCACGGTGAGGCTGTACTTCTTCCACACGCCCTCGTACACCTCCCCGTACTGCCCGCCGCCCAGCTTGTGCTTCATGGTGATGTCGGTGCGCTCCATCTCCCACTTGTCGTAGTTGGGCGACACGCCGTACACCGTGGGCTTGGTGCGCTTGGGCGCCGGGTAGTGCAGCGTGGTGATCAGCCCATCGGCCACCGTGGAGTGGTGGTGCACCAGCTCGGCCAGCGTGGTGAAACGACTCTCTGATGAAACGTACAGCTGGAGGGAGGAGGGGGAGGTGTTAGACTGAAGGATCCTGGGATCTTCTCTACCTGAAGGAAATAACGATCCTTAAGCCAGGACCAACTCATCATCCTCCTCATCACCACAGTCTCCTCCCAGCCCCCACCTTGCTGTCGGAGGCGGTGTTGATGCGGTAGTGATAGACCCGGCCCTCGTAGCGCAGAGAGATGGACCTCTGTCCTGGGCTGCTCTCGCTCTCCCGCACCAGGAAGCTGCCGTTGATCCCGGAGCTCAGCAGGTACTCTGCTGCGTTGCGCGACACCGGCCCGTGGTACCAGCTGTGCTTCTCCAGGCTGTTCACCGGCGTGATGTAGTTGCTAGGCACCCAGCCCTGGCCGTTCTTGGTCCGGGCCTCGCACCACTCGCCATTGTGGTTGTACCCCAGCACTCTGAGCTTCTCTCCTGCAGGGGGGCAGGGAGGCACACACACACACACACAGAGAGAGAGGTCAAAGGTTAGAGAGAGGTTAGAGAGAGGTCATAGGTCAGTGGACATTGTTACTGGTGTTGTCTGGTGTAGGTAACAGTTTCAGGGGACAGTAGTTATCTGTTGACCCCCCTCTCAGTGTCCGCGTCTTACCCTTGGTGATGCTGAGGGTGTTGTCCCCGCTGGCCACAAAGTCGTAAAGCGCCACAAACAGGTTGGGGTCGTTCTCACTGGGCCCAGCCAGCAGGCTCTCCTTGGAGTTCCAGCGGCCCGCCTCCGACAGACCTGGGGGGTCCAAGTCAGGCTTCTGCAGAGCTTCTGGAACACACACACACACACAGCTCAGACCAGGATGGAGGGGGTAAGGGTTTGAAGCTAAAGCGCTGGAGGGTTAGGTACATTGTTGTCAGACACACTGTGTGTCAACATCTGACTGTTTCTATGTTCTCCTGCATCAGCAAAGCACGCCTCCACCCAGCTACAGCCTCAGAGATGTCTCCACCCAGCTACAGCCTCAGAGAGGTCTCCACCCAGCTACAGCCTCAGAGAGATCTCCACCCAGCTACAGCCTCAGAGGTCTCCACCCAGCTACAGCCTCAGAGAGGTCTCCACCCAGCTACAGCCTCAGAGAGGTCTCCACCCAGCTACAGCCTCAGAGAGGTCTCCACCCAGCTACAGACTTGTTCCACCCAGCCCAGGTGTAACAAGTCTGCCTCCAGCCAGCTGTTTCTCAGCCAAGGTGTAACAAGTCTCCCTGTTTTAATAAAGGACCCGCAGTGTCCGGGTGGCGCGGGTCATTTCCTGACCCTAAGCCTAACCCTAACCCATTTCCTGAGGCATCAACACAGTTGTTTTCATTTCCAGGCTGAGAGATGAAGGCTGGATGGGAGCCCTGCAGGCTCATCAGGCTTAGGGTCAGGAAATGACCCGCGCAGGCAGGCAGGCAGGCAGGCAGGCAGGCAGGGAGACAGACAGGCAGACAGAAAGGCAGACAGAAAGGTAGACAGACAGGTAGAAAGGTGGGCAGGTAGACAGACAGGTAGAAACGGGGGGGGTTAGGGCCAAACACTGACTACATTCCACAGCTGTCACACCCGTTTCAGCACCTTCAGCTTCTCACACACACTCACTCACTCACTCACTGTCAGATGACAGGGCTGAGACAGTCTGCTGTTTAGAGCATCAGACAGCAGGACAGCAGCTTGTGATGTGGTAGTGGTTCAGGGGGGTTGGAGAGGCGGAGGTACAGATGGAGGCAGGGAGGCTGATCATGAGTGTACAAGCTGTAAAGAAGCCCTCTTAGGATGTGACTACAACCCTAACCTCATCCTGCCTCCTGACGGCTAAGACTCCCAAACAGATGTGTGCAACTCATGAATCTCTGTTACGACAGAGTTATGAGCACCAGTATGAAACCACAGCCAGGCTAGCAGAGCCCAGAGAGGCTGCTGAATCCGACCACACTGCTTCTCAGACACAAACACAGGAAGCTGCTCTATCAAACACACTCTACACCCCCGACCCCTCCAGGACACAGGACCAGGACACAGGACCAGGACACAGGACCAGGACACAGGACACAGGACCAGGACCAGGACACAGGACACAGGACACAGGACACAGGACCAGGACACAGGACACAGGACCAGGACACAGGACACAGGACACAGGACCAGGACACAGGACACAGGACCAGGACACAGGACACAGGACACAGGACCAGGACACAGGACACAGGACCAGGACACAGGACACAGGACACAGGACACAGGACCAGGACACAGGACCAGGACACAGGACCAGGACACAGGACACAGGACCAGGACCAGGACCAGGACACAGGACCAGGACACAGGACACAGGACACAGGACACAGGACCAGGACACAGGACACAGGACCAGGACACAGGACCAGGACACAGGACCAGGACACAGGACACAGGACACAGGACACAGGACACAGGACACAGGACACAGGACACAGGACACAGGACACAGGACACAGGACCAGGACACAGGACACAGGACCAGGACACAGGACACAGGACACAGGACCAGGACACAGGACCAGGACCAGGACCAGGACACAGGACCAGGACACAGGACCAGGACACAGGACCAGGACACAGGACCAGGACACAGGACCAGGACCAGGACACAGGACACAGGACCAGGACACAGGACACAGGACCAGGACACAGGACACAGGACACAGGAAAGATGTTGCTCTTGTGATCTTGTGGCCTGTCACCACCAGAAGGCAGGGTTAGGGTGGAGGTGGACAGACAGACAGCAGGGTTAGGGTGGAGGTGGACAGACAGACAGCAGGGTTAGGGTGGAGGTGGACAGACAGACAGCAGGGTTAGGGTGGAGGTGGACAGACAGACAGCAGGGTTAGGGTGGAGGTGGACAGACAGACAGCAGGGTGGAGACCCTGTCTCACCTCCCCTATGAGGTCTGCTGCTGTCAACAGTTCACACTAGACAACGATCCGGAGGAGTGTGAGGGTCAGATGGCCTGACACACACACACACACACACCCCACACACACCACATCCACACGCACACACACAGACTCAGGAACAGGTGTGAAAAGCTTAAATGTTTGAACACCATTCAGGACTGCTGGGGAGGAATTCCCCTTGCATCTGTTCCCTGAGAGGGATCTATCGAGAGGGATCTACCGAGAGGGATCTACCGAGAGGGATCTACCGAGAGGGATCTACCGAGAGGGATCTACCGAGAGGGATTTACCGAGAGGGATCTACAGAGAGGGATCTACAGAGAGGGATCTACCGAGAGGGATCTACAGAGAGGGATCTACTGAGAGGGATCTACCGAGAGGGATCTACCGAGAGGGATCTACAGAGAGGGATCTACTGAGAGTACTGAAGGCTGTGGAATCCTTGTTCCAACTTAACATAAGCTAAACAGACGAGCCAGGGGCAGCCAGAGGCCTCCTGACACAAACACCCTCAAACACACGCTGGTTACTAAGGAGCGCTGGTTACTAAGGAGCGCTGCACAGTTAATCCCTCAACATCGAAACACTGTCAGGCCCCCCCCCTCTGCTGCACGCTCTGCTCAGGTCCCTTTGAATGAACAACATGTTAAACTGTTACAGCGTGTGGGGGTGAGAGTGTGTGGGGGTGAGAGAGTGTGGAGGTGAGAGTGTGTGGAGGTGAGAGTGTGTGGAGGTGAGTGTTGAGGTGAGAGGGTGTGGGGGTGAGAGTGTGGGGGTGAGAGTGTGGGGGTGAGAGAGTGTGGGGGTGAGAGGGTGTGGGGGTGAGAGGGTGTGGGGGTGAGAGTGTGGGGGTGAGAGTGTGGGGGTGAGAGTGTGGGGGTGAGAGAGTGTGGAGGTGAGAGGGTGTGGGGGTGAGAGTGTGGGGGTGAGAGAGTGTGGAGTTGAGAGGGTGTGTGGGTGAGAGTGTGGGGGTGAGAGTGTGGGGGTGAGAGTGTGGGGGTGAGAGTGTGGGGGTGAGAGTGTGGGGGTGAGAGTGTGTGTGGGTGAGAGGGTGTGGGGGTGAGAGGGTGGAGGTGAGTGTTTAGGTGAGAGGGTGTGGGGGTGAGAGTGTGGGGGTGAGAGTGTGGGGGTGAGAGTGTGGGGGTGAGAGGGTGTGGGGGTGAGAGGGTGTGGGAATGAGTGTGGAAGTGAGAGTGTGGGGTGAGAGGGTGTGGGGGTTTGGGGGTGAGAGGGTGTAGGGGTGAGAGTGTGGAGGTGAGAGGGTGTGGGAGTGAGAGTGTGGGGGTGAGAGGGTGTAGGGGTGAGAGGGTGGAGGTGAGAGAGTGTGGGGGTGAGAGAGTGTGGAGGTGAGAGGGTGTGGGGGTGAGAGGGTGTGGGGGTGAGAGTGTGGAGGTGAGAGGGTGTGGGGGTGAGAGTGTGGAGGTGAGAGGGTGTGGGGGTGAGAGTGTGTGGAGGTGAGATTGTGGAGGTGAGAGTGTGGAGGTGAGAGGGTGTGGTTGTGAGAGGGTGTGGGGGTGAGAGAGTGTGGAGGTGAGAGGGTTTGGGGGTGAGAGGGTGTGGGGGTGAGAGGGTGTGGGGGTGAGAGGGTGTGGGGGTGAGAGTGTGGAGGTGAGAGTGTGGAGGTGAGAGGGTGTGGGGGTGAGAGTGTGGAGGTGAGAGGGTGTGGGGGTGAGAGAGCTTGTCTGAGTTTCTGATCAACATTCTCTTATCAACAGGCCGCTGGTCAACAGGCCGCTGGTCAACAGGCCGCTGGTCAACAGGCCGCTGGTCAACAGCCCGCTGGTCAACAGGCCGCTGGTCTATTCAATCACATGGTTGCACAATCCCTGGCACATGCTGAGTGTTCGGTTACAAATCAATGATCGTGTTGATGTTCAAACTCATGTACCCTCCCCTTCTCAGAACTGAATCAATCTTTCATTTGGGCTAACACAGTTAGCTTATCTTCATTTCAAGTAGAGGGAATAGGGAGTCATGGAAAATGAGTTAAGTGGGCTAATCTACAGAAAAGGCCTCTAACGCCACTCTGTAACTCAGTGTACTTTCACCTAACTTCCTTACGTAGACAAGCTGGGAGAAAACAGAACTGAAACAGAGTAAAAGCTGAAAACGGAGAATGAATATTTGAGATTAGATACCCTCTCCTCAGAAACACAGGCCAGGAATCAGATTTCCTTCCATTCTCTCCTCCCTGCCTCTTCTCCCCTCCTGTCTGCAGTGTGCCTCCCTGCCTCTCCTCCCTGCCTCTTCTCCCCTCCTGTCTGCAGTGAGCCTCCCTGCCTCTCCTCCCTGCCTCTCCTCCCTGCCTCTCCTCCCTGCCTCTCCTCCCTGCCTCTCCTCCCCTCCTGTCTGCAGTGAGCCAGTGTGTCTGGCTGTCCTCCCTCCCCTTTCCACAGCGTAGGAAATAGGCCTCACAGAGATAGCTCGCCTCTCTCTACCCTCTCAAACCCACTATGCAGTAATATCCCTCCATCTTTCCCTTTCCCTGAGTACCCCCCCACCCCCCCCCAGCCCCCTTCAGTCCCCCCCCCAGTCTTACCTTCCAGGTAGCAGCTGGAGGAGGACGAGAGTCCCTTCTTAGATTTGCACCCCACCAATTTCAGACAAATCTCCAACATTTTCATTTGCTTTTTTCCCCCCCACTTCCCACTTGAAAAATCCAGATTCTTCTGTGTGTCTGGGTGTCTCTCTCCCTAAAGTACTTTCCGCTCACGGAGGAAGAAAAAAGAGAAAGGGAAAAAAAAGAAGGAAAAAAAAAAAAGTTTGGAAAAAGTTCCTTCGACCGACGAGAAAAGGGGGCAGAAGATTGTTAAAAACAAAACTTTGAAGGTGAAAGAATCCGTTTTTTTTTCTCTCACTCTTCTCTCCCTCTACTCTCCAGCCCAGCTTGAACTCCTCCGGTCTGCCGACTACTCTAGCGGTCTGCAGCCTCCATCTTGGTTTCCCCCTCTCCTCTCCTCGACCCTCCTCTCCTCGACCCTCCTCTCCTCTCCTCCTCAGGAGCGCCGGGCGGTTGAAGACAGCGGTCGAGGCCAAAGCAGGACGAGCGGGCGAGTCAGGCGAGGCAGCAGGGCAGAGAGGAAACGGCCATTCTCCAGTCGCCCGTGAGTGTGTGAGAGAGAGGCGCTCGTGCTAAAGACTGCCAACAAAGGGTCTCTTTCAGCCTGCTGCCCTGAATGACATCAGCTGGTTAGTCCCTCCCACCTTCCCAACACACACACACACTCCAAAGGGAAAACCAACTCACACACACTTACAAACAGGAATACAAACAAAGTTGCGGCAGCGAACACTATGCCTAGCAAAGTGCAAAAAGCTCCAGCAACCAAACTTTGGAAGCGCTGTAGTCAGAGTGAAGCCTTTCCCTTTGTCTTTCTGTTAGTCACAAGACTGTTTGTGGGAAGCCCTTCCTCCACTACTTCCAACCCCCACCCCAGCTTCTCTCTCTATCCCTCTCCTTCTCTCTCTCTTTCTAGCCCTCTCATTCTCTTTCTCTCTCTCTCTCTCTCTCTCTCTCTCTCTCTCTCTCTCTCTCTCTCTCTCTAGCCCTCTCCTCCTCTCTCTTTCTCTAGCCCTCTCCCTCTCTCTCTCTCTCTCTGATATGTTTACAGGCTACAGAGTGGGGTCTGGAAGCAGAGCAGCATAGTTTCACCACACAGCTCCCCCCTCCCTCCTCACACAGCTCCCCCTCCCTCCTCACACAGCTCCCCCTCCCTCCTCACACAGCTCCCCCTCCCTCCTCACACAGCTCCCCCTCCCTCCTCACACAGCTCCCCCTCCCTCCTCACACAGCTCCCCCTCCCTCCTCACACAGCTCCCCCTCCCTCCTCACACACAGCTCCCCCTCCCTCCTCACACAGCTCCCCCTCCCTCCTCACACACAGCTCCCCCCTCCCTCCTCACACAGCTCCCCCTCCCTCCTCACACAGCTCCCCCTCCCTCCTCACACACAGCTCCCCCTCCCTCCTCACACAGCTCCCCCTCCCTCCTCACACACAGCTCCCCCTCCCTCCTCACACACAGCTCCCCCTCCCTCCTCACACAGCTCCCTCTCCCTCCTCACACACAGCTCCCTCTCCCTCCTCACACACAGCTCCCCCTCCCTCCTCACACACAGCTCCCCCTCCCTCCTCACACACAGCTCCCTCTCCCTCCTCACACAGCTCCCTCTCCCTCCTCCACAGGGGCACGGTCCAGGGTGTGCGCGGGGGCACGGTCCGGGGTGTGCGCGGGGGCACGGTCCGGGGTGTGTGCGGGTGGAGGGGGGGCATAGTGGAGACCATGAGGTTTGTATGTAGGGACCGAAGCGGGGACGTTGTGACAGACTTGGGGGGTGTAGTAATGTCCACGTCCCCATCACACAGAGCAGGAGAGGGGAGAGGGGAGAGGGGAGAGGAGAGGGGAGAGGGGAGAGGAGAGGGGAGAGGGAAGAGAGGAGAGCGGAGAGGAGAGGAGAGAAGGGGAGAGGGGAGAGGAGAGGAGAGGGGAGAGGGAAGAGAGGAGAGAAGAGAGCGGAGAGAGGAGAGGAGAGAAGAGGAGAGGGGAGAGGAGAGGAGAGGGGAGAGGGAAGAGAGGAGAGAAGAGAGCGGAGAGAGGAGAGGAGAGGAGAGAAGAGGAGAGATGAGAGAGGAGAGCAGAGCAGAAGAAGGTACACATGGTTTGGTGATGAGCTCATTGGAGAACAGCTCACTAGCGTTTTATATAATCTTCTCTCAGTATGTTAACAGTTAGATGACGTACACACACTTCCACAAGTACACACATCCATACCAAGTACATGGGTGCGCACACACACACGTCCCACACAAACACAAACACAGGAACACAATGCACTTCTGGTCCTTGATTCCCTGCTGAAATTTTCTATCTGTTCTACACTATTTGTATGTCGCTTTGGATAAAAGCGTCTGCTAGATTAATCATATGTGTTCATGGAGATCAGAGTGAAATGGACCTGCTGGTGTTGCTCTGGGAAGCAGAGCTGCTGGTGTTGCTCTGGGAAGCAGAGCTGCTGGTGTTGCTCTGGGAAGCAGAGCTGCTGGTGTTGCTCTGGGAAGCAGAGCTGCTGTTGCTCTGGGAAGCAGAGCTGCTGGTGTTGCTCTGGGAAGCAGAGCTGCTGGTGTTGCTCTGGGAAGGAGAGTAGGGCAGCAGAGGCAGGTTTCGTCTCCTGATCCCAGGGGTGCCTCGCTCTCTCTCAAACACACCTGCTAAAACCCCATCTTTCATGTGTGAGTGTGTGTGGTGTGTGTGTGTGTAGGGAGTGTGTGTGTAGTAAGTGTGTGTTGTGTGGGGTGTGTGTGTGTAGTAAGTGTGTGTTGTGTGTGTGTGTAGTAAGTGTATGTTGTGTGTGCGTACTGGGAGATGTGAACCGACACCGTCTAAAAATGTCAGAAATGCCATCCAGCTTGGCACCCGTTCTGCACATCTAAGTTAAAGAACGTGAGGTATTGGACTGTATACCCTGAGCATTATGTTACAGAGAGAGAGGGAGGGAGGGAAACTGGCTGTAGTTGACACCATACTAGGTTCGCCATTCTGTCATGGAGGGACCGCAGTATAGCAACCTAGATAGCTACCTTGGGCTGGGAGCAGGGCTGGGTCTGCAAGAGGGGTAAGGTTCCCTACATCACCTCCACACAGCTGGGGGCCCTCAGGGTGGGGTGTCTGGAGGTGTGAGGTTCGGGGTTCTGTAGAGCTGGTCGTAAATCAACATCACTCTGTAGGACAGAAGACTGGAGGACAGGTCTTCAGTGGGAAGAGCCTAATGTAGACACTGTTACACACACACACACAGCTGCTATAGTGAGAGACCCCCCCCCTCGCTTGTTTTCATGTTGTGGGGTTTTGCGAGAGGCCCAGCTTACCTCCGCCAGCTTTCATATCTGCTTTAGTACATGAGGTCACAGGTTCAAATCCCCCTGGACACTGCTCTGGATGACAGAGTGAAACCAGACGTAGAGAAACACAGAGGAGGAGAACAGCCACTGAAATAACGTTTGATCTGTTTTTCAAACAGATCAAGTCTCCAGGTTGAGTCGGAGAGCTGAGTTTATACTCCGGCATTTCTGAGGGTGCAGAACAGAGGAGCTAGGAGAGGGAACAACGAAAGACCAGTGTGTGTGTGTGTGTGTGTGTATGTGTGTGTGTGTGTGTGTGCGCGTGTGTGTGTATGTGTGTATGTGTGTATATATGTGTGTGTGTGTGTGTGTGTGTGTGTGCGCGTATGAGAAAGAGAAATAAAGAGAGAGAGAGACTTGGCCACGAGGCTATATGAGCTGCAGTGGAGTGGTTCGCTGGTTTTCTTTGTGTTTAAGTGGAACCAGATGCAGGGAGTGTAGCTAGCTAGCTAGCTGCCCCCTCCTATAGCTGACAGGGAGTGTAGCTAGCTAGCTAGCTGCCCCCTCCTATAGCTGACAGGGAGTGTAGCTACCTAGCTAGCTGTTCCCTCCTATAGCTGACAGGGAGTGTAGCTAGCTAGCTAGCTGCCCCCTCCTATAGCTGACAGGGAGTGTAGCTAGCTAGCTAGCTGTTCCCTCCTATAGCTGACAGGGAGTGTAGCTAGCTAGCTAGCTGCTCCCTCCTATAGCTGACAGGGAGTGTAGTATACTGTACTGTGTTGTCACCCCTAACCCCATCCCTCGCGTCCATGCGACGACCTCTTTGGGATGCTGTGCTATGCAGTCAGGGAGAGAGGGGAGAGATGGGAGGAGAGAGGGAGGGACCGAGGGGAGGGAGGGGAGAGAGAGGGAGGGACCGAGGGGAGGGAGGGGAGAGAGAGAGGGAAGGGGAGAGAGGGAGGGAGGGAGGGCAGAGAGAGAGGGAACACAGAGAGAGAAGGGAGGGAAGGGAGAGAGGGAGGGAGTGTTGTGGTCACAGCCCTCCAGGACTAACAGGCTGTGACAAGACGGCATTTCTATCACAAGATGGAATTTGCCAGGTAGGTAATTAACCCTTAAACACACACACACACAAACAGGTTCTCTGTCTGCCCAGAGAGAGAGCAGCAGCTGTGTGTGTTAGCAAGGGGACTCGCAACTCGTCTCTTTAAACTACCCCTCCTTGTCCCGCTGGACAGACAAGACAGAGGGGAACCTGTCTCCATGGTTACTGGCATTAGTGAACATGCGTGTGGACAGGAGACAAACAGGAAGTAGGAGGAACACAGAACGCAGAGAGAGAGACAGGGAGGGAGAGAGAGAGGGAGGGAGAGAGACAGGGAGGGAGAGAGACAGGGAGGGAGAGAGACAGGGAGGGAGAGAGAGAGGGAGGGAGGGAGAGAGACAGGGAGGGAGGGAGAGAGACAGGGAGGGAGAGAGACAGGGAGGGAGAGAGACAGGGAGGGAGAGAGACAGGGAGGGAGGGAGAGAGACAGGGAGGGAGAGAGACAGGGAGGGACAGAGAGACAGAGACAGAGAGAGACAGAGAGACAGAGAGAGAGAGGATTGCACCAGTTATTTGTCAGGAATGCACAAGAGGTCACATTCCTGACTTCACTGCTGTAGCTTGCCCTGTGTTCAACTCTCTCTCTGCAAAATAGGCAATATTACCTAACCCTGCCTGGGGAGACACACACACACACACACACACACAGTGTTCCCTGCACACACACACACAGTGTTCCCTGCACACACACAGGACCTGTAAGCAGTGACAAAGCCCAGCAAGCAGAAGGTCGTCAACTGAGATAAGACTGTTATTGAGGATGAGGACAGGAAGTTGGAAACACAACCCTGACTCACTTCCTGTATCTGGTCTCACTGTCCTGCTAACTAAACAGAAATTTCACACACACCTGCTTTAGCTAGTTATTATCTGCGGTACTGAATTGTCTTCACTGACAGCTCTTTTCCAGGTGGTCAAGTTTTCAAGAGAAGAGAGAGCCATACCACAGTCATCACAGGTCTTTCCACACATACAGCTAGGCTAACGCTACACTGTCCTGTATTGGCTAGGCTAACGCTACACTGTCCTGTAATGGCAAGGCTAACGCTACACTGTCCTGTAATGGCTAGGCTAACGCTACACTGTCCGGTAATGGCAAAGGCTAACGCTACACTGTCCGGTAATGGCAAAGGCTAACGCTACACTGTCCTGTAATGGCTAGGCTAATGCTACACTGTCCGGTAATGGCAAAGGCAAACGCTACACTGTACTGTAATGGCTAGGCTAACGCTACAATGTACTGTAATGGCTAGGCTAACGCTACACCCCAGAGAGAGAGAGGTCCTACCCCTCCAGCGTCTTCAGGACCCACAGGGATCATGAGGGAGCTTTGGTGTCTAGACTGAAAAGATTCCACAAGTTCCAGCCATAGGGGGGAGAGAGAGAGAGAGAGAGAGAGTGAAAGAGGGGGGAGCGAGAGAGGGGGAGAGAGGGAGCGAGAGAGGGGGGAGAGAGGGAGCGAGAGAGGGGAAGAGAGGAAGAGAGAGAGGGGAGAGAGAGAGGGAGAGAGAGGGGGGGAGAGGGAGAGAGAGTAACAGCGAGAAAAAGTACAATGACAACTGGAGAGGGTCAGTCAGACAAACAGACAGACAGACAGACAGACAGGTATGTAGGCAGACAGGTGCAGTTCGGGCCACCAGGAAGAGGTGGTGAGGTCACATCCTGCCTAACATGGAGGGGTCAGGGGTCATATACAGTAGGATATTGGAGGGTGTAGCTAGCAGTGTGTGTGTCCAGGCTACACCTGTGAGGAAAGGCATCACCCTCAACAAAAATAAACATTCCGTTCAGCAGCTCCATCAGACACACAGGAACATGTCCCCCTCAGCCCAGCCGCTGATGGGACATGTCCCCTCAGCCCAGCCGCTGATGGGACATGTCCCCCTCAGCCCAGCCGCTGATGGGACATGTCCCCCTCAGCCCAGCCGCTGATGGGACATGTTCCCCTCAGCCCAGCCGCTGATGGGACATGTTCCCCTCAGCCCAGCCGCTGATGGGACATGTCCCCCTCAGCCCAGCCGCTGATGGGACATGTTCCCCTCAGCCCAGCCGCTGATGGGACATGTTCCCCTCAGCCCAGCCGCTGATGGGACATGTCCCCCTCAGCCCAGCCGCTGATGGGACATGGACATGGAATGCACCAGAATGCACCAGTCCCCCAGAATGCAACAGCAGGGGGCAAAAGCAGGAAACTCCTCACACAAGGATCCTGCAGGACCCAGAGCTGCTGTAGGGGTTGTGTGGGTCTGGACCCTGCAGGAGTCCCCCTGGTCCTGGGTGGGCGAGCGGGTACAGAGCCATGTGGAAGCATGTCCTCTCTACAGTGCAGATACACTGGAGGGATGAACACGTCTCTGCTTGCCCTCCAACTTCCTTCTCCTCATTCTCCTGCCCTCTCTCTCTCTCACTCACTCACTACCTACCTGCCTCTCTCAGCCTCCTCCCCTCCCTATCTCCCTGCCCGGTGAACGCAGGGTCTGAACCTGCCTGGAGGGGAGATTGGTGTGGGCTAGCATGAGAGCTAAACTACCTCACCACAGCCTCACTGGGCTAGCATGAGAGCTAAACTACCTCACCACAGCCTCACTGGGATAGCATGAGAGCTAAACTACCTCACCACAGCCTCACTGGGCTAGCATGAGAGCTAAACTACCTCACCACAGCCTCACCGGGCTAGCATGAGAGCTAAACTATCTCACCACAGCCTCACTGGGCTAGCATGAGAGCTAAACTACCTCACCACAGCCTCACTGGGCACAACATGGAAGTGCGTGAACTGTAAGATTTCCCTTCAGGCCCTACATGAGTCACACACCACACGCTCCTAACCTGTCCACCTCACAACCCAGCAGGGGAGGAGCGGGGGAGCCGTGCCCAGATCGTCTCAGCGCTTGTGTTTCCCTTCCTGTCTGACTGCAGTCCACCTTCCTGTCTGACTGCAGTCCACCTTCCTGTCTGACTGCAGTCCACCTTCCTGTTGAGTGCAGTCCACCTTCCTGTCTGACTGCAGTCCACCTTCCTGTCTGACTGCAGTCCAGCTTCCTGTCTGACTGCAGTCCAGCTTCCTGTCTGACTGCAGTCCAGCTTCCTGTCTGACTGCAGTCCAGCTTCCTGTCTGACTGCAGTCCAGCTTCCTGTCTGACTGCAGTCCAGCTTCCTGTCTGACTGCAGTCCACCTTCCTGTCTGACTGCAGTCCACCTTCCTGTCTGACTGCAGTCCACCTTCCTGTCTGACTGCAGTCCACCTTCCTGTCTGACTGCAGTCCACCTTCCTGTCTGACTGCAGTCCAGCTTCCTGTCTGACTGCAGTCCAGCTTCCTGTCTGACTGCAGTCCACTTTCCTGTCTGACTGCAGTCCACCTTCCTGTCTGACTGCAGTCCAGCTTCCTGTCTGAATGCAGTCCAGCTTCCTGTCTGAGGAACATCTGAGGTTTTACACTTTCACACACACGTCACCCAGAATCCCCAACGCCATCCTAAACTGACTGTTTATCCTTGGGGATAGGGTTTGGGTCCAGGCGTGTCCCACTAGGTGTGGGCATCAGGTCTTTAATAGCATCTGAACATCTTAAGCATTTCATCATCCAGATGACGCTGTCACTCTGATCAACAAAAACACTGATATGTTTGTTGCTGTGGATAAAAGGGGTCTTTTCTGCAGTGTGAGTACGGAGGCCAGGGGCTCTTACCGTGCACAGCGAAGACGTTGCAGTGGAGGGGGCCATGCCGCGAGGCGTCCCTCCGGCCGGCCTTGATGAAGGGCAGCGCCGGAAGGCTTGGCCTCCTCTGGTCTCCAGACACCTTCCCTGGCTGCTGCCCCATAGGAGCAGGGGGCCAGGGCAGCAGGAGCACTGGGCTGGGTCACCCAGGGGCAGGAGGGTGTCCAAGAGTGAGGTGTGGAGGTGCGGTATTGGGGTGGGTAGAAATGTGGGCCAGACAGAGGGTGAGTTAGTGGGGAGAGGGGTGAGGTGAGGGGGAGAGGGCTGGGGTGAGGGGGAGAGGGCTGGGGTGAGGTGAGGGGGAGAGGGCTGGGGTGAGGTGAGGTGAGGGGGAGAGGGCTGGGGTGAGGTGAGGGGGAGAGGGCTGGGGTGAGGGGGAGAGGGCTGGGGTGAGGTGAGGGGGAGAGGGCTGGGGTGAGGGGGAGAGGGCTGGGGTGAGGGGGAGAGGGCTGGGGTGAGGTGAGGGGGAGAGGGCTGGGGTGAGGTGAGGAGGGCTGGGGTGAGGTGAGAGTCTGTCAGTCCCGCTGGAGTCTCCCTGGCTGGGCTGGAGAGAAGTGAGGAACCCTGCAGATCCTTCTGTCGCTGGTAAGTCTCTTGTGACCGTGCATCAAAGGCACGTGTGCATGTCCAGAATCAGAAGAGAGCAGTCACATTAGACAGGAAGTTCTTCTGTAACTCAGACCTGGACACCTGGCTGTGTCCAGGCTGCTCTGGGGAGAGTTACCAGCCAGCGCTGCACCGCTCGGACATGTTCAAGTCTTTAAACGTTGAGGTTCCACGATGGACACTTCCACAACAACAACACCGGCCAGCTCAAACATACAGGACACCAAGTCTGACTAGTAAAATGTTGCTTTCATGACATGCCTTTCACTGAACTGGGTGCACTAGCCTGTAAGCTCAGTTTGTGACAGACCAGTGTTTCTGACATACTGACATCTAGAAGCAGGTAACTACTTCCTGAGATCTATACGTGCCCCATTTTACATAGGTTCACAGTTTCGGTTAAATTATAATAGAAACCCACATGGGCATAGCTGTGGAAATAGGCACACAGGGTCTGAATGAACAAAGATTCTCAACCATGGTTTCTGGACGATAAATTAAAAAAAAACTATCCTGAGTTCGTAAAGCTTACTTTCAAGATTATATAGAAAGGTAGTTAGTATTCACAAGTGGACATCCGGCTCACCTCTCAACACACCCAGAAACCCACTCGCACTTTCGTGCATAAACCTTTCTCGGACTCTAGCATTCAACTGGTACGCAAAATATGTGATGAAAACTTTGCCGGAATGCTAACGATGGAGCTAACTTCGCTAGCTTGAGCTTGCTAGTAGTTAAATCTTGAAATCTGGTGATATGCAGCGTTAGAGACCCTTAAAATCCACATCGGTACAGTCAACAGTTGTCTCCCGCTAGTTTGCTTACAACAAAGTCTGCAATAGTCTCACCCCGGGTGCATGTTAACCATAACCAAGTCCATTTAATACACATAAAACGCTTTGGCACAATGTCCACCCAACTAAATATTTGGTCCTCTTTCAAACTTCCGTGTCCACTCTTCCAGTCTTGCCGATTCTCTCTACCGTTCACCCGGACCCAGGCACTTGAGACACGGCGTAGACTCCTGCTTCCTCGGGACACCCAGGAGCTGTCAAGCAGTTAACTCACAAATCCTTCAACGCACTTACAGTTTCCCTTCGTTACCGTCCGCTCAGGCCGCGTACTTATTTAAAACTCTCTCGTTGAAGTATGAGAAACAAACTTCGGTCGGATAGCCGTCGCCGAGGCCGCCATATTTCCGTACGCAAGGTGGGTTACTAAAATCTGGGGGTGGGGATACGTTTAACGTCAGAGCGTGCGTGCGTGGGCTAGTGCCTACACGGGACTCTTGAGCGTTTGGCTTGAGGGCCCCGGTTGTTCAGGTCCCTCCGTTAAGTGAAGAGACATGGCATACCAGCATGCAGATTCATATTCCAGGCAGCAACCATGTTGTCAAATACACAACCATGACATCAACATATACTTAACAA
The DNA here is from genome assembly GCF_038355195.1 of Osmerus mordax. Lineage (NCBI taxonomy): Eukaryota > Metazoa > Chordata > Actinopteri > Osmeriformes > Osmeridae > Osmerus > Osmerus mordax. The sequence goes on along the minus strand of NC_090069.1, from coordinate 422,247 downwards.
GGTTTTACACAAGAGAAGAGCATAATGTGAATAGTAATTTTTATTACTCCAATGCAGTTAATGACTTGCAAGTATTTATTTCCCCCCCCCCCCCCCCAAAAAGGGAGTTTTCAACCATTATCACCTCTTTAGTTCTGTATAAAACATGTACAAAAAAGGTACACCTGCTTAAACAGAATAACAAAGGCCACTCCATCCTGAAACAGTCATATTTCCATACACAAGTTGTGTATGGAAATACACAACTTTCCCTTATACAAGTATAAGGGAAAGGTTTCCAGGTGTGTTGGAAACATGTTCTGGTCAGTCATCAGACAAGTGCATCAACAGGTTACATGCAAGTTTCACAAAATGTCCTGTATAAAAAGTCCTCGAAGCTCCTGGCCTCCTCAAGACAAGTTTTCGGTGCTCGAGTTTGGAATTTGGGATCCAGACAAGACTAGACTTCGGTGGTGTCCGGTCCAGTTGTGTTCCCTCCCTCCTGTTCCCTCTCTCCTTCCTCCTCTCCTTCCTCCCCTCTATCCTCCTGTTCTCTCTCCTCCTGTTCCCTCTCTCCTTTCTGTCTCCTCCTGTTCCTTCTCTCCTTCCTCTCCACCTGTTCCCTCTCTCCTCCTGTCTCCTCTATCCTTCCTGTTCCACCAGTTTCTGACGCGTCACCATCACAATCTCCTCCATAACCTCCGGTTTCAAGATGTCCTTGATCTAGAGACAGGAAACAGGAAACCACATCTCACATTAAGAAGACTAGCTCTGATGGTGGGTTGTAGACATCCTGAAAGAGCACCTTCGGATGCATATTTGGGGTCATTGGAGCATTTGAGTGCAGATCTAGAGCTAAATGAACATGATAGCTGTTACCTGATGAGGCAACGAGGACTCGTAGCAGTACAGCACACTGGTGTCATACAGGAGCACCATGTGAGCGCCCAGAGCCAGCAGGCAGTTCCTCAGCCTGGAGATGACCTCCCGGTCTGACAGAGACACAGGCTGAGCAGGACGAGGAGGAGGAGAGATGAATGATGTTTAAAACGTACACAAGACATAATACAAAAGCAGTTAAGACCTCTCAACAATCAAACCTTTTGGAATCAGACCACCTCCTCCTCCTCCTCCTTCTCCTCACCTCCAGGCTGGTGTGGTACCCCCCGGCCTCCTCCGCCTGCTGTCCTGGGGTGGGGTACAGCCACACAAAGCCGTTGTTCCCCAGGATGAGCGATGCTCCGCAGGGGAGGTTGTGGAAGTGAGTCTTCTGCCTCTTAATCAGGGAGGGCGACAGCTGCACCAGAACCCCCTGGCCCAGCTGCACAGCACAAGGGAAACGTCAGTCTGACTACCAGCTAGGTTTAGATCATTTACATTTAGTCATTTAGCAGACGCTCTTATCCAGAGCGACTTACAGTAAGTACAGGGACATTCCCCCGAGGCAAGTAGGGTGAAGTGCCTTGCCCAAGGACACAACGTCAGTGCATGACCGGGAATCGAACTGGCAACCTTCGGATTACTAGCCCGATTCCTTCACCGCTCAGCCAACTGACTCCCATCAAGAGCTAGCAGGTTCCAATCCCCTGTGATATACAGTACGTCTATGTTACACCACATACAGGAAGTGTACGCACTCCGTTACCTTTCCGTATTTCAGACTGCGTGTGTGCAGAGACAGCGCTCCATCTGAGAACACAGACTGCACTTCAGCCTGACACACAGTCAAGGATGACAAGAATTTCTTGAACGATGGTTGAACTGACAGCTGAAAACTGTTTGGGCCTCACTGATACTTTCAGCCACAGCAATAATGTAGACAGACTAAGAAAGTACAGCAGATCATGGATCAGAAGTGCCCAGTTCTAACAAGATTTCGGTGGTTCGTGCCAAAGAATAATGGAGAGTGGGTTTGTCATTTGTACTACGCTTATACAGACAGTTCCTTGACTTTCAAAACGATGCACTTCTGATACTTGATCTTCTGTTGTACTTCCTATATACTCGATCTGCAGGATTAGTCACTACATTAATAACAGGGCTATTGTGTAGCTACAGGGATAACAGGGCTATCGTGTTGCTAGGATACACTGATGAGGTCTCCCTCCTGCAGATAGTCCCGCATGGTCAGTTCGTCCTCAGCTGACCTCCTCCTCTGAACACACAGGAAGGAAAACATCAACAACAATATCAACATCTTCTAGAAGTTAGCTACCTGTTACACTAGTTAATCTGAATATAAGAGAAAGGAACTTAGTCCATCCAGGGTGGCATACATTCTACATTCACTACAACCTTAACTGGACCAGTAGTCCAACAGCACAGACTAGACTAGACTGAAGACATGATAGAGGGTTGCACTGACCAGCTCTCCTCCAGGCAGGTTGACAGAAGATAGGAGCAGAACAGAGTCTAGCCTAGAGTTGGTCTCCACCTTCCATCTCTTTTGCTGCACCTGCACAAGACACACATGCTCTCAGAAGTCATGTACTTTCCGTTTAATAATGCATTAATTTAGCTTTTAATAATGCATTCATTCATTCATTTAGCTTTCATTCAAAGCAATCCACAAGGGGGGATTTGAATGCGTGAAATCTGGATCAGCAGTCTGGCTTTAAAACTGAGCTAGAGGTCCCCATCGCACTCATAAGGCGTTCCCCTACTAGTAAGGGTGTGAGCCGTTCCCCTACTAGTGACGGTATGAAAGCTCAAGCCATACCTCGGTGATTCTGCCCACCACTACGTCTCCGACCTCTCCATTGAACCTGGAACCAAAGCAGACCGTGAGAGGGACATTTGATGCCTTATCTATTAGCATCACGTTTCCAAGAGCTCTCTGCGTCAGCCCTCTCTGATAACTCACCTTGTCTTAAGAGGACGCACACAGATCAGTTTGTTGACCCTCTCCACCTCTCCTGCTACAGAGGCTGTTAATTTGTCATCATCCATGTACGTGCCATGGCCCCTACGGAGGAAAATAAATCGCTGTTAAAAAGTATCCGTTCAAACAATACTACGAGTAAGGTCTAGACGTGAAAGCTATGCTGGCGAGTACCCCTTAATACTTAAGTTAATGGGATGCTACCAGATCCAACTGTTTGCAATACTGTACTAGCTAGCTAACTAGCTACGACACTTCCAGTCCTCGTGTCCACTGCTTGAAGCACATAATTACCTCATAAATCCGGAATCTGAAGTAAGCACATCACCGGGAACTACAAGGTCTTTTCCATCCAAAACAGACGAAGAGATTGATAACGACACTTGTTTACGAATAGTTGGTAATCTCATGTCAACAGCCATGCTTTCTGATTATTCCGCAATCCGTCGGCGCTTATAAATGACGTCATGAAGTCATTTAAACTCATTGTTCTACATAAACATTTCATTTATATTACACAATTGTAATAGCTTACTTCACATTCAACTAATACGTATACATGGCTACACACTTTGATACTGATTAAAAGTGAACACTGCCAGTCTACAAATTCGGTAAAGGCGTTTGGTACTATAGGTTGCTACTACAGTTGCCTGGTAACTAACGCCATCCTGTGGAATTTAAGATGAACTCGTCACCACCCGATATGCCACACTTTTTCAATTTGCCTGATGGGAGTTGTAGTTCAACAAGACTGAGGGAGCAGAGGATGATGGGAGTGTTAGTTCAGCCATGCCAGTTTGGACTATGTAGAACTTCATGGCCTACTGCAGTCTGATAGAGTTATTATGTCAATGTGACAGGTGCTATATTTAGGTAGTGTGATAAGGTGGTAATTTATTTGATCATGATTGGACATATTTGAGTATTGTCATTTATTTAGAATATAAAGAAAGGACATTTATTTACATTCACATTTATATACAGTTTACAAATTACACAAAGTTTTACAGGAATGTACAGAGATAAAGTGACAATTTAGTTTTGTGGACTTCAGACAGCAGATTGAAGCCTGCTTGACTTCATCTGGTACTTCAGATTTCTCTTTTTACTGTTGGCTTCTTGGTAGAGCTACAGGTGAACAACACCTGGAATGGTGTTGGTTGACATTTTTTAATGAAGTGAACAAGTAAAATAACAGGACTAGACTCAATGTAATCCCCATGTCCTCCCACAATGCTGTGTGGTATAAATGGGATAGGAATCCCATTAGAAATTCTGAAAAAAATAGGAATAAGCAAGTATAGACATTGGTCCTACAAACTGTAATTTTCGGGTAATTCATTCACACTCAGGCTCTATAAACAAGAGTAGATCTTCCTTTGGAACAGGGTGGTGACAATCACATACGACCATCATAAACATGATGCCACAGCTGGAAATAAGGCCACATCTAAAACGTATTGGAGAACAAAGTGTTCAGGCCATTTATACACACAGGCTCATTTAACAGTCTATAATATATCAGTCTAAACTTCCCTTTGTCATGAACCTGCTTGCCAGTGAAGACCATCTCACAAGTGTGGTCAGGAGTTTATCCTGAGCGAACCAAAACAACTCTGGTCTCCTGTTCCAGGCTGAACCAAAGCAAACTAGCGCCCTCCAGAGCATGTCAAGCTAAAGTGCAACATTGTTCAAGTCTCTCCCTCCCTCTACCCCCTCCCTCCCCCCTCAGAGCACCATGGTGGGGATGTGGTGCACCATCTGATGCTGAGACAGACTGGGTATCTGCGTGGGCGCAGGAGGAGGAGGAGGGGGGGGCTGGGAGGGGGTGTCCGAGCCGGCCGCGCCAGGACGATGCCGGGCGCTCTTCTGGTGCGCCCTCAGTCCCGCCAGCTGGGAGTAGGCGCTCTGGCAGACGTGACACTTGTACGGGCGCTCCCCGGTGTGCAGCCTCACGTGGTTACGCAGCGTGGACGACTGGCTGAAGCGGCGGTTGCAGAAGCGGCAGACGAAGGGCTTGTCCAGCGTGTGGATGCGCATGTGCGAGCGCAGGTTGCTGCGGGAGTTGAAGCCGCGGTGGCAGATCACACAGCGCATGCGGCTGGTGGAGGAAGAGGAGGAGGAAGAGGAAGAAGAAGAGGAGGAGGGGGAGCAGGAGGAAGAGCCATCGCAGGAGTGGGAATCTTCTGTGAGGAGAAAGAGAAGGGTGTGAGTTAAGGAGATCAGGAACTTTGAAGCGGAATGAACTTTCTGGTGGAATGCAACAGTCAGTGAGAAAACAATGTTTCACCACATTCAGGTAATTTCACAGATGTGAGACACTGAAAGCTCCTTGAGTAACGTAACACCATCTCAGACTGAGGTAGTCATGCGAGCTGAGAGGAGGGTGCTGCAGCTTAGTCAGATAGCGATCTGGGCTGAGGTTTAGCCACAATGGCCACAGACACATTAAACAGGCCTGAGGAGGTAATGGCTGGCCTACTGACCTCATTGTCTGTTTAATGGCTCTGATAGTGATCAGCTAAAGACGCTCTTTCCCCCCTCTCTTAACCTCTGCCCTCTCCTCTCCCTCCCTCCTGCACCCCCTGGCCCCCTCCCTCCCTCCTCCAGTCTCTGGCCCCCTCCCTCCCTCCTGCACCCCCCTGGCCCCCTCCCTCCCTCCTCCCAGTCTCTGGCCCCCTCCCTCCCTCCTGCACCCCCTGGCCCCCTCCCTCCCTCCTCCAGTCTCTGGCCCCCTCCCTACCTCCTCCAGTCTCTGGCCCCCTCCCTCCCTCCTGCACCCCCCTGGCCCCCTCCCTCCCTCCTCCAGTCTCTGGCCCCCTCCCTCCCTCCTCCAGTCTCTGGCCATCTCACCATTCCTGTTCTTCTTCTGCTGTTCCTCTTCCAGCCCGGGGACTCCTGGAATCCCCAGAAAAGTGTTCTGGGAGTTTCCGTACCACACCAGCAGCTCCTGGTCCGGGGGGATGGTCTGGAAGGGGGTCAAAGGTCAAGTAAGGAAGAGGACTAGTAGGTCGAGTGTTTGAGCGCTTCAGCTGTTCCGTCTGTGAACATCTTTCTAGCCAGCAGGTGGTGCTGTAGAGGAGCACTTATTGGTTTGCTTCAATATTCTGCTGTCCTAACCTGAGAAATATCGGCAGGTTTTGGAGCAGATTGTGTCTTTATATGATCTGCTAAGCAATAGGCTACCCTCTTCCCATCTCAGTTGCTCTACACCTGAGATCATTTCCCTATCTCAGTGCTAGACTCGAAGGCCCAGAGTGAGTGGTGGGGGACGTGGTCCTCACCTCCACAGCCTTGTAGAAGATGCTGCCTCCCAGCTGCATCACCTCCAAGTTCTGCTCCTGCTCGTTGCGAGCGCACTTGATGTACGTCATCCAGCTGCGCTGGTCCTCCTGGCTGGCGTCGATGAAGTAGCGCACCGAGCCATCCTTGTTGAACACCTGCAGGACACCAGGGGTCAGGGGTATAGCACAGTTTAGGGTGGAAGTATATCATAGCGGTAGTGTGTTTGCATGCAAATTAAGGTCACAGGTTCAAATTCCCCTCTGTCCATGGTTTAGGATGAAACAATCTGCTTAATTAGCATGTTATTGTTAGCACGTTATGAATAATATAATTTTATGAATGTATGTTTAGTGCAACAACTTACTCCCTCCTTGTAAAAGTTTGAAGTTCAGACAGCCATAAGCCTTTATTAACTAATATCTAGCAACTAGATAATGAGTGGGTCTAACTGGCATTTTACAAAGTCTCCGGCCCAAATTCCCCTTGGATGAAACCGTCTGCTGAACAAGCAGGTACAGGCCGTCTAAGAGGGTGTGTTTACCTCCCACATCAGGTTGTTGTTTCTCAGCTGGTCCACGGTGTCCGGGGGCACCACACGCCCGCTGAACGGGCCCATCTCAGTCCCCGCCTTGATCCACGTCTTGGAGAAGATGCCCAGGCCCTCACCGGGGACGGAGCTCTGGGCGATGATCACCTCGCTGGGGAGAACGAGGCTGGACAGCTTCTGCACCTCTGCAGACAGACGGGAGGAATGGGGGTCAGTCTGACGGAGGACTCCAGAAATACGCAATGAATACTGCGTTTCAAAGCCACATCTTTTTTAAACTTTAAATAGTAAGACAATGTTTTTTAAATCTGACATAGCCTATTAAACAAAATTATAAAGGATACATATTAGTCTATACGTATTTTGATTTATTTTAAATTCAGTAACATTGTCATGTTGCTCGCGGGGAGAGTTGGAACGTTTTGGAATTTCCCGGGAATTAGTCTGCATTTTGGTCACGAAATATTAAGCCAGATCTTATCCACCGTTTAATTCGATTAAATGAATGAATTGAAAGTTATTGTTGTAAAGAAAGCTCCTCGGAAAGCATTTTCATCCTCATTCAATTTATAAAAAAGAAAACTCTTGCGTTCCTTTAATGTCAGAATCAAAGAAAATGGTATTTGAGGCAGCGAAAAGACGTCCCGAATAATGGTCTTCTACTGCACAGGGTCCAGCAATCTGTCATGCTTCAGATGTGATATTCATTAAACCGTACTGGAAAGAAACGGCTAATTCCAAATTCATTATCCTTTTAAGAACTTTGTAGCAATAAATTTTCGCTGAAAGAAACGAAGACTTGTTTAAAAGACCCAGGAATTTCTCAAACAAAAAAATGGAAAGGCGATTAGATGGTTGACATGCAATGAATGGCAATAGAATTAGCCTTCACGGCGCATTATCTGAGGAACAGCAATCTTTTAAGGCAAGAGAATAAGAGGGTCTCGGAGCCCATAGCTGCCAGGGGAGGGGGGTAGGGCTGTCCGGAGATTGATGAATGCGGGATAAACCCTCAAAGAAAGGGAACCTTTCTCTCCTCTCGGTTTAAGTGGAAACTTTCTCAGGTCAAGCACAAAGTTAACCAAATGAATTTAATACCGTACGTCTTTCAGTCAGCAGCGGTTACACGCCTAACAAGCTTCTAAATGCGAGGTCTCAAAGCACCAAACGGGTTAATGCGTTAAATGGGTGAAAATAAAAGGGGTAAAGAGGGAAAATATAGAGAACAGTAATGAGAAAGTCACAGAAACCTTGGGAAGAAATCTAGAACAGAGGAGGGAAAGTTTCTTGGTTCATTCTGAACGGCAGCGTGTCGCTCGAGCAGACCTCACCGAGGTTTTCAATGTTGAATGCGTTTGGACTAAAGGCCCATTTCACGGTTTTATGTCAATTATTGTCAACATAGCAAGTGGGAAATTGTCATGCTTAGAAGGGCTGGATAGAGTTAATTAAATATAAAAATATATTTAAGGCTACGTATTAGTAATAGGCTATAATATATAGAACACACTTGACCCCAATATTTCATAAAACAGCTGTCATCTGAAATAAAATCATCTCAAAATAACCTATATTAAAATACAAATTACATCAAATAAAAACTATCAAGCCAATTTATATTTTTGGCCTACAACCACATTGCTTCATCATGAGCTTCATCATGAGCACATACACAGCAAACACAGACTCGGTTTAATGGTTGAGGTAAGTATCTGAATCCACAGGTAAATAAATGTGGCCTTCCAAACTCACCACCGGCGAAGGACTGAGCGAGGACCTCGGCGGTGAAGGCTGTCCGGGGGCTCGCGGCGCTCTGCCTCTCCTCCATCAGGTGGTCTCCCAGCACGTTCCTCCAGCGGCCGTACAGGAAGCTGTGTAGGATGTCTGAGGTGATGATATCTGACAAGGAGCGACTCTGACATTTAAATCCAGACTTCAGCACCACAGCGTCTGAAGGTAAGACCGAGCCCATGTTGGTGATGTGGCAGAGTGCTGATGTTTTTAGTCTGGTGAAGCGCTCAGGATGCAGAGAGGGTGTGTAAACTAGTCCTGCTCCCCTGACGGTTGGTGGAAAGTGTTCCACTGTCTCTGCGCGCGGCTGCTCTTTATAACAGTCTGGGCTGACCCCTGTCTAATTAGTTATTAATGACACTCCCCTTCTGGTGCGGACCTGTTTCTCGACAAGAAAATAATCATCTATTAGCAGGTCCTGCCCCTTTCATAAAGAGAAAGCGAGTGTGCGTGTGTGATAGAGTAAGAAGATGGAAAGAATCAGCAAGTGAGACAATTTGAAAGCAATTATTTAATGGTAGGCCGAGTAGCCAACTATTTTTTACACAAAATATTATTAAATGAGAACTACTGTTATCAAAAACTAAATAAGATATTTAGAATAAACACTAATTGGTTTAGAGATAGCGTGAACTTGATCAAAACAAAAGCTTTCCAAACGAGAAAATTCTATTGATTTTCTTTAAATCGAAATCATTATCCAAACCACTATCTTTAGAAGGCTATAAGAAAAATCAGATTTCACAATTCAGAAATCCAAACCGATGTAACATTTGGAAATATGAAATAGCCAAGCTAAATAACGTCTAATTTTGAGACAAATATTTGAACAAAGTAGACTAGGCTAGGTGTCTATGTAACCAATAAAAAATAAAAATCCCTTTAAGATGAAGTATTAACCTGTTCGTTTAGGGCCTTCGATAATATTTTTAATGTATATTATCAGAATGAGGTCATTGGGTCTGGGAGTTGCTTGAACATTTTTTTCTCAGACATTTCCTATTCATGCGGATGGAAATATTAATTTTTTTGTGTGAAGTTAGCGCGCGAATAGTAAGAATAGGAACAAGCTCACCGTCCTGCACATTGTTCCCGTGCGAAACATGCAAAACATGCAAAGCTGCTTTGACGTGGTTCACTTCTCTAGCTCTTGTTGAAGAAAGCGGTTTAATATTCATGGCAGCTCATAGCACCCCAGTATATTGTGACAGCGTTTAGATGAGTATATACACCCCTTTCTTCTCTCTCGCCACAGTTCTCCGTTTCCTTCTCTTCTTCGGGTTTGATGGACTGGGGTAAATGTTCAGTCCTCCTCTCCAGCGGATAGGACATCTTTATTCCACCCTGGCTAGCGGGGCCTCTATTCAGTTGCTCTTTAAGTAATGTCAAGGGGCTGAAAAGTGCTGCAAATCAATCTTTCATGGTGTTTTGAGGACAATTTGACATCCATGCACTCCCTATTCTCTCCCACAACTACAAGGGGATGGTCAGAAAATGCGGGCAAGTTGAGTTCTCTGCCGAATGCGGACTGTGTGGCAGTCTGCTGGGAAAACGAGTAGGCCTGTATGGATCCCAAAAAGACGGTAGAGCGAGTCTGGCTTTGAACGCAGAGATAGTGAAAAGGAAAAGGTGAGTGACAGGGCACGAAAAAAGATTACCGGGAAACAGCTGCTTTTTATGAACGCGCAGCCCCTCCTACATGTGGTCCCATTCCCAGATGATTCCTCCGCGCGCTGAATAGGATCCGTTCTCAAAGATTGATTTACATTTATTGCATTTCAGCATTCATTGGTCTTAAGAGGCTTCAAATCCGAACTAAAAGGCGAGGCCAGTGGGGTGGGACTGCTCCTAATAAAGAGGACTTAAATGAATTGAAATGGGGTAACGCATGAATTTGATTTGCTTATTTATGCATTAACCTGCATTATTAGAGGCTGCTAAAGACATGGCATGTCAGGATCTGTTCAACTGTTCTATTGAAAACTATTTAGACCATTATTTTCGCAATTTAAAGCTTATGAGTTACAATGGTGTGATTGACAGTCATTAAACACAATCAAGTTTTAAAAACGTCAATGTGAAAAAGAGTTTGAAAAAGGTTATTAAAAAAAAAATTCTAGCAGTTGTTAACATGTAAATGTCTGCCTTTGGCTCATGTTTCATAAAAACGAATTTTTCTTTTTAGGTGGATTAGGGTTCAATAAAACAGTTTCACGCTTTTCTAGGAAAATAACACAAAAAGTATCATGAATATACTAGAGATACATTTCCTATAATGTTAAAATTTTTATTACTATTATATTTTATACAAATATTAAAAAATAACATTATGAAGACCACTTATATTTCCAGAACATTAATTGGTATGTCATAAGATATTTAGTTAAAAAATAGTTTTGATAATAAAACATACATTTTACATCTTGAGATTATAATTTACTGCAATTATATAAATAAAATAATCCTCTAATCCCCAGCACCTTGTAAAGGAGGCAGCCGTCAGACTGGGGGCTGAGCAGAGACGACCAGAGAGACATTTTCCTGCAGCTCATATCCCCAGAGCTGCCCGGCCGGCTGTCTGAAGAGCATACCTGAGCGCAGCGACAGACTGGAGAGCGGCACCCAGGGGTCCTCCTGCGGGCGATTATAAAGAGATTAAGGTGTGAGCCCCCGTGGTGGGGCCGGCCAGGGCTTATCTCCAGGAGGGGAGAGAGGTGCACCGGGGGTGGGAAGGGGGGGAGAACACCTGCTTACAGAAACTGGAGCTCTTGTGAAGGGGAGGGGTCAAGGAACAAAAATGTGTGTGTGACGGTGTGTATCTACATTTCCCATCAGCAGCAAAGTGCTGAGATTTACTCTCAAATTTCAAAGCAAGTTCCACTGTTTAAAATGTAACACTGAAAGAGACGATACACCCACACACACAGAGAATCTGTCAAGGCCACTTGAGACTGTCACAAATACACGTATGAAACTAAAAATAAAGTTCAGCTACTTAGATCTGATTTTCTGACTCATTACTTTAGTTACCCGTTGTCATGGCAGCAGTGAAACTAGCAGTGTCAGCTTCCTGCTGTAGAGGTCTGCGTGTGTTGCATACTGGGAGATCAGGGCTCAACATGCTAGTAAACCCATCACACTGACAACCACCTTAAACTTAAAGAAATCATTTCGCTGACATATTTCTTTATCCCAAACTCCCAGTGAGCTATGCCTTTTCCTGGTCTTCCAGGCCTGCTCAGCATGCTGTCAGTTACAAGCCATGCTGTCCCATCATCCCTCAGGAACATGCGTGGTGGTCCAGAGGCTCGAAAGCTGAGAGAATCTTACTGAATGAGCACCGCCAGGGCTAGGTTCACCTGGGAAGAAGGTCATATTGTGACATCAGCATCCGTCCACATAGTTCCTTACGCTTGGGCGATCTGCCCACCAGGCCTGGACCCCCAGAGCAGCCCGTTACAGGACAGCAGGCTGGGGTACAGGACAGCGGGCTGGGGTACAGGACAGCAGGCTGGGGTACAGGACAGCGGGCTGGGGTACAGGACAGCAGGCTGGGGTACAGGACAGCAGGCTGGGGTACAGGACAGCAGGCTGGGGTACAGGACAGGACAGCAGGCTGGGGTACAGGGCAGCGGGCTGGGGTACAGGACAGGACAGCAGGCTGGGGTACAGGGCAGCGGGCTGGGGTACAGGACAGCAGGCTGGGGTACAGGACAGCGGGCTGGGGTACAGGACAGCAGGCTGGGGTACAGGACAGCAGGCTGGGGTACAGGACAGCAGGCTGGGGTACAGGACAGCAGGCTGGGGTACAGGACAGCAGGCTGGGGTACAGGACAGCAGGCTGGGGTACAGGACAGGACAGCAGGCTGGGGTACAGGGCAGCGGGCTGGGGTACAGGACAGGACAGCAGGCTGGGGTACAGGACAGGACAGGGCAGCGGGCTGGGGTACAGGACAGCAGGCTGGGGTACAGGACAGGACAGCAGGCTGGGGTACAGGACAGGACAGGGCAGCGGGCTGGGGTACAGGACAGCAGGCTGGGGTACAGGACAGGACAGCAGGCTGGGGTACAGGACAGGACAGGGCAGCGGGCTGGGGTACAGGACAGGACAGCAGGCTGGGGTACAGGACAGGGCAGCGGGCTGGGGTACAGGACAGGGCAGCGGGCTGGGGTACAGGACAGGGCAGCGGGCTGGGGTACAGGACAGGGCAGCGGGCTGGGGTACAGGACAGGGCAGCGGGCTGGGGTACAGGACAGGGCAGCGGGCTGGGGTACAGGACAGGGCAGCGGGCTGGGGTACAGGACAGGGCAGCGGGCTGGGGTACAGGACAGGGCAGCGGGCTGGGGGGTTCAGGATTTGAAAACAGCTGCACAGAATCATAGGGTAAGGTCCTCTATGGGGCTGGACCCCCACAGAGAGTAGTGAGGACAAGGAGAGTAGTGAGGACAGCCCAGCCTGTAGCGGCCAACAGGCTGGGCTGGACCAGGGATGGGTCTGGGCTAGGGACAATTAGAGCCAGAGACAAAAGAGCAAAGCACTGAAGATGGTGTATAAATAACAATGATCCTGACTACCTTTCAGTAGTTTCTGTTAAACGACAAATCTGGCAACATGAGCCCTTGTCAAGAGGATCCATGTTCTCAACTAGCGAATACAGCTGCCAAAACACTCATTCCCCCCCCCCTCCCACACACCAGCAGCAGGACAAGAATATCAGTTCAGATGCTTTAAATCACCTCCTGTACCTCCTCCCTCATCAGCAACAAGCCTGGACACCTGATGAAGACCAATGAATGTTTGTGTTTTAATGCAGTATTTACGATCTAAATAGTTATCATGTCACCAGCAGCATGTCACCTACAGTGCTCGTGTGTGTGTGCGCGTGTGCATGCGTGTGTGCGTGTGGGGGGGCTGAGATGAGCTGGAGGAAGGAAGCCATCATGTGTTCTCACCACATGACTCACCCAACCACAAGAGGGGCTTGTGGATCGTTTATTAGAGTTTGTGAACTGGCAAAGTAATGTGCTGTAGAAAATATAGATTTTCAGTTTATAAGACATACGTAACGTACAGTTGACTTCTATACATTTATATATTAGACTGTTAGGCTTGCAACCTCAGCAAACGTTTCAGATGTGAAACCGAATAATCATAATGCCGCACTAACGGAATTGTGACAAAAGAAAATCTAAATTCATAAATGGCAAAAAAATATTATTTTAACAGAATACAATAAAGGTAGTCTTTTGACGTTTTTAATACACGGTTACCTGTACACGAGGAAAAAAACACTAAAATTAAACATTTCAAAATTATAATATCCCTTTTCATTAAGCAATGAAGTTAATACTAGATTCATTTAACTAATCAATCATACATATATTAGATCACACAAAGTAGAAAGAAAAATAATGAATTAAAAAGTTAGCTGGACTGTACACGTCGCCCCAGTGTGTACGGGTGGGGCGGTGGGGTGGTACCAAATAAGACAGTTTTGATCGTAATACTTAGAATATAAAAAACTACAATTAATTATTACACAGGTAGAATCCCGAGGCTTAGCAGTCTTGAATGATTCAGTTACAGAACATACATAAAACACATCTCATCGTTGTCCATAGCAAGATGCAACATCAAATTTCAAATGACACATTCACGATCTTTGAATATTTTCATTATGAAAACAGAACAAAAAACATGGGACAGTATTCCTGCAATAATGACTCCATGGAAGAAAAAAAAGTCTTTGATTTAATTATATATATATATTTTTAAATAAAGTATTTAGTCAAGTATCTGAGCATACATACATAGTTTTACAAGATAGCAAAGGCAAATAACTCACAATATGCAACATCCCTAACCCCATCAGATCATTGTAATAAAAAAAGTATCCATTACATTTTCAAATGCCTAAAAAAAATTATCTAAGAACTACAAGTTATGTCAAAATATTACAGAATCCATCTTTGTTTCAAAAATGAAATAAGATATTGCACCTTTTTTTAAACCAGAGTACAATAACATGACAATGGAAAACAAAATACAAACAACAGGAATTAAATTAGGAATTAACTGCCATTTGCCAACACACCTTGTATTTTGTAACAAAATAATAATTTTTTCTGTAACAAAACATCACAGTTTCATCTCACTGAATTAAAATGCTTTATGTAAAAGTAAAGAAAGACATTTTTTACACATTCTTAAAACATCATGACAAAACAAAACATAACAGTATTCAAGACTGCTAAGCCCATAATTACGTTTTTATTGCAACAGAACTAGAAAAAATAGATTATATTGCGTTTGCTGAAATGTTACAACTCCGGGGTTCGTTTTGGCGGTTTAATTTGAATCAAAAAGTAAAATATAGAAAACAAAACGGCTCTCATATGTCCAAAAGGGATCCCGGAAATTGTCCATTCAAAATAATGGTGTACACAAGTATTTAGTAACAATTAAATGTTCCTGATTTAGAAATATTCTTTTTTTTTTTATTGTATAAGTCATTCTACAGCTAGTGTTTCTCACTAAGAAAAAAGTAAAAGTCTTCAAGGCGTTGCAAATCTAGAAACCTCTGTTACAAAAGGTTCGTTTTCCTCCCCAGTGATTCAAAACTCTTCAACTAAAGGTCCTCTCTAATTATCCTGCAAAACACAGAGCTGACGTCAGGAGACAGCACAGTCACACACGCATGCAGCTCAAAGCAGGCAGTCATGACAGTTCAGTTCAAAATCTGGTACAGGCAGGAGAGGGCGTGTGTGTGTGTGTGTGTGTGTGTGTGTGAGCGTGAGGCAGGAGGGCGTGTGTTTGTGTGTGTGTGTGAGCGTGAGGCAGGAGAGGGCGTGTGTGTGTGTGTGTGTGAGCGTGAGGCAGGAGAGGGCGTGTGTGTGTGTGTGTGTGAGCGTGAGGCAGGAGAGGGCGTGTGTGTGTGTGTGTGAGCGTGAGGCAGGAGTGTGTCACCTGTAGTCCGGGGGCCTGTGTCTGCTGGGCTCCCTGGCCGTAGTACGCCCCCTGCTGCCGGTAGTACTCCACCCAGGCAGCGCTGTAGTCCGGGGGGGAGCTCTGCTGGGAGCCCGGCCCTGCTGCTGCCTGGTCTGGAGGAGACGTGGAGGGGATGAGAGGTGGTGGTGGAGGTGATGGTGCAGGTGCTAGTGATAGTGGAGGGGATGAGAGGTGGTGGTGGAGGTGATGGTGCAGGTGCTAGTGATAGTGGAGGGGATGAGAGGTGGTGGTGGAGGTGATAGTGGAGGGGATGAGAGGTGGTGGTGGAGGAGGTGATGGTGCAGGTGCTAGTGATAGTGGAGGGGATGAGAGGTGGTGGTGGAGGTGATGGTGCAGGTGCTAGTGATAGTGGAGGGGATGAGAGGTGGTGGTGGAGGTGATGGTGCAGGTGCTAGTGATAGTGGAGGGGATGAGAGGTGGTGGTGGAGGTGATAGTGGAGGGGATGAGAGGTGGTGGTGGAGGAGGTGATGGTGCAGGTGCTAGTGATAGTGGAGGGGATGAGAGGTGGTGGTGGAGGTGATGGTGCAGGTGCTAGTGATAGTGGAGGGGATGAGAGGTGGTGGTGGAGGTGATAGTGGAGGGGATGGTGCAGGTGCTAGTGATAGTGGAGGGGATGAGAGGTGGTGGTGGAGGAGGTGATGGTGCAGGTGCTAGTGATAGTGGAGGGGATGAGAGGTGGTGGTGGAGGTGATGGTGCAGGTGCTAGTGATAGTGGAGGGGATGAGAGGTGGTGGTGGAGGTGATGGTGCAGGTGCTAGTGATAGTGGATGGGATGAGAGGTGGTGGTGGAGGTGATGGTGCAGGTGCTAGTGATAGTGGAGGGGATGAGAGGTGGTGGTGGAGGTGATGGTGCAGGTGCTAGTGATAGTGGAGGGGATGAGAGGTGGTGGTGGAGGTGATGGTGCAGATGCTAGTGATAGTGGAGGGGATGAGAGGTGGTGGTGGAGGTGATGGTGCTAGTGATAGTGGAGGGGATGAGAGGTGGTGGTGGAGGTGATGGTGCAGGTGCTAGTGGAGGTGATAGTGGAGAGTCTTACTCTGTTTCTTGTAGTACTCCTCCCACGCCTTGCTGTAGTCTGGCCCACTGCTCTGGGTTTGGCTCTGCTGACCTGCACACACACACAAACACACGGTCAAAAATGCTTCCATGCCCCCACCCTGAGGGGGTATACCTCTCCCCAGACTACCCCCCCACCTGCCCCCAGTAGGGTTACCTGGGTCCTGCTGGGCCTGGGGTTGCCAGGTCTGATATGTGGTTCCCCATCCTCCAGTCATGAAGGTCTGAGGTCCGCTGCAGCCAGACAGAGGGATTCGTGTTCAATTCTGTCACCATACTTTAGTATTTATATAGTTTATTACAAAGGCTTAAAAGATAGCAGACAGCTTCCAGCATGTTACTCGTGTTTCCCAGAGCAAGTCTCAGATAGACGGTCAGTAGATGTGTGTGTGCTAGACAGGGTCAGTAGATGTGTGTGTGCTAGACAGGGTCAGTAGATGTGTGTGTGCTAGACAGGGTCAGTAGATGTGTGTGTGCTAGGTTATGGTTTCTACTCACTTCTGATGAGGAGTAGCTGCGGCCTGGGAGAAGGGGTTCAGACCAAAACTACTGTTACCTCCCATTCCTGACGCCTGGAGAGAAGAGGAGAGACAGGGAGGGGAGAGAGGATGGGGGAGAGAAAGGAGAGGGAGAATGGGGGAGAGAAAGGAGAGGGAGAATGGGGGAGAGAAAGGAGGAGAGAGAGAGAGAAAGGAGGAGAGAGAGAGAGGATGGGGGAGAGAAAGGAGAGGGAGAGGGGGGGAAGGGAGAGGGGGGGAAGGGAGAGGGGGGGAAGGGAGAGAGGATGGGGGAGAGAAAGGAGAGGGATAAAGAGGATGGGGGAGAGAAAGGAGGAGAGAGAGAGAGGATGGGGGAGAGAAAGGAGAGGGAGAGGGGGGGAAGGGAGAGAGAGGATGGGGGAGAGAAAGGAGAGGGAGACCACACTTGTAGTTAAAAGACCCAACAGGCCAGGTCAGGGAGCAGAGCCTCTGTTCACACCATGCTGGATCCTTCATGTTTAACCCTAACCATTCTGCTGGATTGGGTCAGCCTCAGTAGCCTCCCCCCCCACCAGCACATTGACATGTGCCCTCATGAATGTGTAGCCTGACAATAGAGGACGGCTGGTGGAGGGACCACCTACCCCAATCTTCTCATCGATCAGCTGGCGAGCCAGCTCCATCTGCTGCGGGGTTCCCCGGACAGAGAACACCCTGACGCTGGGGTCTGTGCTGGGCGGGGGGTTCCTCTGCAGCTCCACGTGGGCCCCGGACTGCTGGTTGATGTTCTTGATGGTCTCTCCACCTGGGGGTCAGGGAGAGAGAGTGAGTTGTGGTGATGTGTGACATTACAATGTGCTGTGATGTCACATCCTGTCAGTTTTAGCGTAGTGCCATTACAATGTGCTGTGATGTCACATCCTGTCAGTTTTAGCGTAGTGCCATATCCTCCCCTGCCCCACTAACACCAGCGCTACCCAGAGCCAGAAGCCCTGCTCCCTCTCCTCCCCTCCAAGACTCCTGCTGCTGAGGTCAGGGGGAAGGAGGGGGTGATTATACCAGCAGGATGAAATAAAACATTTCTGGAGAAAAAGACTAAATTAAAGCGTATCCTCTTTCTGGGATATCGTTTGTCTCCCTCTTTAGCCTTTCACTCCAGGCTGCATGTTGTGCTCTGTGGAGAACGCAGGGAGTGAGGGGGAGACACCACCCGGCCCCCCTCACTCCTCCTCCTCCGGATCACAGCCTAGGGCTCTTCCCAACATCAATTACACGTCTGTCCGCTGGTGGCTGACACCACGGCGACCCAGGATGACCCCATGATGACAACGCTCTCCCCCCTGTCACCAGACCTCACACGGGCCGGTGAGCTTTGTCAGGCAAATGAACCTTCTGCTTAATGAAGCCATTATGAGGTGCTCTGGTAGAACAGCACAGAGAAATGAAGACCTGACTATTCACTTCATGGACTGAGGCCTTGGAGCACTCACATAATATAGGCCCATTAATGAGCCTGGTTTAGTGAGGGGGGGCAGAGTGAGGGACTGATGTGGGTTAGGGCTAGGCCCAGCAGCAGAACAGAAGACCTCCACGATGCTCTCAGTGTTTTATCTCCAGAGCAGGTTGCCTGCTAGCTAGGACGTTCTTCCCCACGTTATATACTACACACTACACTACGTTATATACTACACTACGCTATACACTACGCTATACACTACGCTGTACACTACGCTGTACACTACACTACGTTATACACTACACTACGCTACGCTATACACTACACTACGCTATACACTACACTACGCTATACACCCGCATGGGCATGAGAGTGAGTGATGGTGAGAGTGTGTGTGTGATGGTGAGAGTGTGCGTGTGTGTGAGGGTGAGAGTGTGTGAGGGTGAGTGTGTGTGTGAGGGTGAGAGTGTGTGTGTGAGGGTGAGAGTGTGTGTGTGAGGGTGAGAGTGTGTGTGTGTGAGAGTGTGTGTGTGAGGGTGAGAGTGTGTGTGTGAGGGTGAGAGTGTGTGGGTGAGAGTGTGTGAGGGTGAGAGTGTGTGAGGGTGAGAGTGTGTGAGGGTGAGAGAGTGCGTGTGTGAGGGTGAGTGTGTGTGAGAGTGTGTGTGTGAGGGTGAGAGTGTGTGTGTGAGGGTGAGAGTGTGTGTGTGAGGGTGAGAGTGTGTGTGTGAGGGTGAGAGTGTGTGTGTGAGGGTGAGAGTGTGTGTGTGTGAGGGTGAGAGTGTGTGTGTGTGAGTGTCCTCAGTGCTGGGGCAGCAGGCTGGTCCTGGCATGGTAAAGATATTAATCACCGTCCTGTAAGACAGGCTGACACCCAGCCCCGCCCACCCAGCCCAGCCCCGCCCACCCAGCCCAGCCCCGCCCACCCAGGACACTTCATATGCTAATGCTGGGGGGGCGGGGCCGGGATATTAGTTTCCCCGCGCCCCACACGCACAAAAGGCACTTGACATTTCTATTGCTGTGTTTTCACCATAGGTAGAGGGGCCCTATCTGATCACGCCCCACCACACACACAGACACACAGGACGGCCCACACAGACACACACACACACAGGACGGCCCACACAGACACACACACAGGACACACACACTGGCCTTCCAATGCAGTGGTCAATGACTTTTAAATAGCTGGCAATAGAGTGGGTATGAATAGCCAATAAGCTAATTCCTTTCATTCAACCAGCGTCTGCACTCTATCTATGTGAATGCTGCCCATTAGCTGCAGCCTGCCTTCTCATGATGGAGGGCCTCTATTATGCTGCCGCAACAATTAATGTCACATTACACACATTATCCCCGTCATTAAGCCTTTAAGAGGAGCCTGAATGCTGCTGGTGCTGTATGCATGAGGCTAGGGGGGCGGGGGGGCAGGGGGGCCACCTTGTGCTTCCCTCATCACTTTCTCCCCCCCCACCCCCCCTCTCTCCGGGACAACCATGAGAAACAGCCCTGATGAAGAGGGCAGTAGAGCTGACCACCACCAGAACTAAATAAACATCTTGTTAGTAACTCGGGCTAGACTGAACAGTAGTAAATGCTGGCTTGCTTGTTAGTAACTCAGGCTAGACTGAACAGTAGTAAATGCTGGCTTGCTTGTTAGTAACTCGGGCTAGACTGAACAGTAGTAAATGCTGGCTTGCTTGTTAGTAACTCAGGCTAGACTGAACAGTAGTACATGCTGGCTTGCTTGTTAGTAACTCAGGCTAGACTGAACAGTAGTACATGCTGGCTTGCTTGTTAGTAACTCGGGCTAGACTGAACAGTAGTAAATGCTGGCTTGCTTGTTAGTAACTCGGGCTAGACTGAACAGTAGTAAATGCTGGCTTGCTTGTTAGTAACTCAGGCTAGACTGAACAGTAGTACATGCTGGCTTGCTTGTTAGTAACTCGGGCTAGACTGAACAGTAGTAAATGCTGGCTTGCTTGTTAGTAACTCAGGCTAGACTGAACAGTAGTACATGCTGGCTTGCTTGTTAGTAACTCAGGCTAGACTGAACAGTAGTACATGCTGGCTTGCTTGTTAGTAACTCGGGCTAGACTGAACAGTAGTACATGCTGGCTTGCTTGTTAGTAACTCGGGCTAGACTGAACAGTAGTACATGCTGGCTTGCTTGTTAGTAACTCGGGCTAGACTGAACAGTAGTACATGCTGGCTTGCTTGTTAGTAACTCGGGCTAGACTGAACAGTAGTACATGCTGGCTTGCTTGTTAGTAACTCGGGCTAGACTGAACAGTAGTACATGCTGGCTTGCTTGTTAGTAACTCAGGCTAGACTGAACAGTAGTACATGCTGGCTTGCTTGTTAGTAACTCGGGCTAGACTGAACAGTAGTACATGCTGGCTTGCTTGTTAGTAACTCAGGCTAGACTGAACAGTAGTACATGCTGGCTTGCTTGTTAGTAACTCAGGCTAGACTGAACAGTAGTACATGCTGGCTTGCTTGTTAGTAACTCGGGCTAGACTGAACAGTAGTACATGCTGGCTTGCTTGTTAGTAACTCGGGCTAGACTGAACAGTAGTACATGCTGGCTTGCTTGTTAGTAACTCAGGCTAGACTGAACAGTAGTACATGCTGGCTTGCTTGTTAGTAACTCGGGCTAGACTGAACAGTAGTACATGCTGGCTTGCTTGTTAGTAACTCAGGCTAGACTGAACAGTAGTACATGCTGGCTTGCTTGTTAGTAACTCAGGCTAGACTGAACAGTAGTACATGCTGGCTTGCTTGTTAGTAACTCGGGCTAGACTGAACAGTAGTACATGCTGGCTTGCTTGTTAGTAACTCGGGCTAGACTGAACAGTAGTACATGCTGGCTTGCTTGTTAGTAACTCAGGCTAGACTGAACAGTAGTACATGCTGGCTTGCTTGTTAGTAACTCAGGCTAGACTGAACAGTAGTACATGCTGGCTTGCTTGTTAGTAACTCAGGCTAGACTGAACAGTAGTACATGCTGGCTTGCTTGTTAGTAACTCGGGCTAGACTGAACAGTAGTACATGCTGGCTTGCTTGTTAGTAACTCGGGCTAGACTGAACAGTAGTACATGCTGGCTTGCTTGTTAGTAACTCAGGCTAGACTGAACAGTAGTACATGCTGGCTTGCTTGTTAGTAACTCGGGCTAGACTGAACAGTAGTACATGCTGGCTTGCTTGTTAGTAACTCAGGCTAGACTGAACAGTAGTACATGCTGGCTTGCTTGTTAGTAACTCAGGCTAGACTGAACAGTAGTACATGCTGGCTTGCTTGTTAGTAACTCGGGCTAGACTGAACAGTAGTAAATGCTGGCTTGCTTGTTAGTAACTCGGGCTAGACTGAACAGTAGTAAATGCTGGCTTGCTTGTTAGTAACTCGGGCTAGACTGAACAGTAGTAAATGCTGGCTTGCTTGTTAGTAACTCGGGCTAGACTGAACAGTAGTACATGCTGGCTTGCTTGTTAGTAACTCGGGCTAGACTGAACAGTAGTACATGCTGGCTTGCTTGTTAGTAACTCGGGCTAGACTGAACAGTAGTACATGCTGGCTTGCGGGCTGTGTCCTGCCCTCAAGCCACTCAGGGCCCAACAGCTAGAATATTCTCTTGAGGAAAATAGGTAACTTGGCTAAAGACAAATCAGAAGTATGTGTGTCTGTTTGAGGCAGTCTGGGGGTCTAAGAGCTGCAGGCTGGACACAGAATACTGCATATATTAGAGGAGGACCAACTTCAAAACTACCCTACAGATGTGTGTGTGGTGGGGTGTCTACTATATGAGCTGAAGTGCCAGAGGGCTTTGCTATCAGTTACCATGCAGAGGAAATATTAGCAGTCGTTTTTGTGGGATTTAGAATGAAAGTGCTGACAAAACCATACCCAGCGCCCCCAGATCCAGCCCCCCAGACCCAGCCCCCCCTGCTGAAGACCGGGCCCCCCCAGATCCAGCCCCCCAGACCCAGTCCCCCCTGTTGAAGACCGGGCCCCCCCAGATCCAGCCCCCCAGACCCAGCCCCCCCTGTTGAAGACCGGGCCCCCCCAGATCCAGCCCCCCAGACCAAGCCCCCCCTGTTGAAGAAAGGGCCCCCCCAGACCCAGCCCCCCTGCTGAAGACCCGGCCCCCCAGACCAAGCCCCCCCTCACCTTTTCCGATCACCAGGCCACACTTGTCGGCAGGTATCGTGTAGGTGCCCTCCTGCAGGCCTCCGGGTGCCGCCATGCTCCAGTCGCCACGGCCTCTCCCCCGGCCCCGTGGCCCCATGGGGCCTCCGAACCCATCACGCTCCTGGGGGGAGAGAGAGAGGGGGGGGGGGGAGAGAGGGGAGACACACCAGAGGCTCAGACAGCAGAACATGTCACCCTCCGGAGGCACAGCCAGCATCGTCACGTGTTTATTCATTTAGCTTTAATCCAGACTGACATTCAGAACCCGTAACACCCGCTGTGTCTACTGAACATGGTCTACAGGACGTCTGGGCTCACCACCCTGTTCCTCCTGTGAGACCGTGACCACCTGTGGACCACCAGCCCTGTGGGACCCCCAACATCTATAGGTGTGGGGTGAGTGGGCCCCAGGGGGTTGTGTGGATGAGGGGGGCTTAGGGGGTTATGTGAGGGGGCCCAGGGGGTTGTATGGGTGAGGGGGGCCCAGGAGGGCCCAGCAGCCAGTGGTCTGAGGTGAGACCTGGTTACCTGAGAGAGAAGCCCCCCCCCAGCCAGGCCCAGCCAGAGGGAAAGGGGGTCCTGGGGGGGCAGAGGGGGCCCCACACTGGCCCTGTCTGGCAGCCATGCAGAGAGAGACTGGGCAGGGGAGGGCTGGGGGAGGAGGGGGGTTAGGCGGGTCATGGCTCATTAAAGTGAAGGATCAAAGCAGTTTAACTATTGGCTCAACATTCATAACTGACTAAATATGCATTACCAACCAGAACAGGCATGATTAACAATAACAAACTTGGGTGTCTGGGGTTACCTGGTCAGGTAGGGGTCAGAGAGGGTTACCTGGTCAGGTAGGGGTCAGAGAGGGTTACCTGGGCTGTGTGTGTGGTCAGAGGGTTACCTGGGGTGTGTGTTGTCAGGTAGGGGTCAGAGAGGGTTACCTGGGGTGTGTGTTGTCAGGTAGGGGTCAGAGAGGGTTACCTGGGCTGTGTGTTGTCAGGTAGGGGTCAGAGAGGGTTACCTGGGCTGTGTGTGGGGTCAGAGGGTTACCTGGGCTGTGTGTTGTCAGGTAGGGGTCAGACAGGGTTACCTGGGCTGTGTGGACCAGCTCGTTGATGAGGTGGACTGCGTGCTGGCAGCGGTCTGGCTGACCCATCACCTGGGCGACCCTGTCTGGACTGATCCCATCATCTGGAGGGAGAAACATGTGACTAGTGGCACACACACACACCTCTCACTACCAGTACCACAGATACCCCCCAGCCCAGCCAGGTGAGAGGGGGGGTAGAGGAGAAGTGTCCCAGCCGGTCCCAGCAGAGCACCCAGAGGGGGTCTGGGAGAGACAGGCGGGGGGGGTGGGTCGCTGTAGCAGAGCTCAAATGGCACCAGATCATGGTCCTCTCAGACTACTGGCACAGAGTGTAGCCTGCACACACACACTCACAGTGTAGGACACACACACACACACACACAGTATTATCCTCACCTGGTTTGAACTGGATCCGGACCCCAGCATCGTTCTGGATCTTCTTGATCATCTCTCCGTTCCTGCCGATGACGATGCCCACTGCAAACCTGGGCACTGCCACCTGGGGGGGAGGAGGCACTGAGCACACTGCAGCGTCCTGATCTCTGAGAGACGACTGATGCAGGTGTGTTACAGGTGAGGAGTGATGCAGGTGTGTTACAGGTGAGGAGTGATGCAGGTGTGTTACAGGTGAGGAGTGATGCAGGTGTGTTACAGGTGAGGAGTGATGCAGGTGTGTTACAGGTGAGGAGTGATGCAGGTGTGTTACAGGTGAGGAGTGATGCAGGTGTGTTACAGGTGAGGAGTGATGCAGGTGTGTTACAGGTGAGGAGTGATGCAGGTGTGTTACAGGTGAGGAGTGATCCAGGTGTGTTACAGGTGAGGAGTGATCCAGGTGTGTTACAGGTGAGGAGTGATGCAGGTGTGTTACAGGTGAGGAGTGATCCAGGTGTGTTACAGGTGAGGAGTGATGCAGGTGTGTTACAGGTGAGGAGTGATGCAGGTCTTACATCTAGACTGCTGCCTCCCAGTCTGGCTCCAAAGTCCCCCCTGCCAGCCCTGAAGTCTCCCTGGTCCTTGTCTCTGATAATCTCCACCACCAGCTCCCGGGCTTGCTGCACGCGCACACACACACACACACACACAGAAGTGAGTGTCTAGGTTGTGTGTGTTTGTGTATTCAAGGAGTATGTGTGTGTGTGTGGTGACCTACCTGAACCTTGTAGGGGTCACCAGTGATTCTCAGAGGCTTGTCAGCTCCGGTGGGCATGGGACCATCCTGGATCATGATCATCTTCACCCCTGTTCTCTCCTGCAGGACACACACACACACACACATTTCTATATGACTGAAGAACACCATCTATTCCAGCTGATTTAAAGAGCTTGTTCCCGAGGCTGCACACCTGCAGCTGCTTGATGGTGTCTCCTCCCTTGCCGATCACCAGCCCCACCTTGCTGGCCGGGATAAGGAGCTCCTGAATGGCGCTGTTGCCGTCCATGTCGCTATGGAAACCCGGACCGTTCCGACACCGGTCCACAATCTGGCTGAGGAGACGCTTGGCCTGCCTGTTCACACACACACACAGTTACACACACACAGTTACACACACACCCTCTCCTAGTGTCAACAAGTGGAACTATTGCCTGGTAGCTGAGATGGTACTTTACACTGTGTCTGGTAGCTGAGATGGTACTTTACACTGTGTCTGGTAGCTGAGATGGTACTTTACACTGTGACTGGTAGCTGAGATGGTACTTTACACTGTGACTGGTAGCTGAGATGGTACTTTACACTGTGACTGGTAGCTGAGATGGTACTTTACACTGTGTCTGGTAGCTGAGATGGTACTTTACACTGTGACTGGTAGCTGAGATGGTACTTTACACTGTGACTGGTAGCTGAGATGGTACTTTACACTGTGACTGGTAGCTGAGATGGTACTTTACACTGTGTCTGGTAGCTGAGATGGTACTTTACACTGTGACTGGTAGCTGAGATGGTACTTTACACTGTGACTGGTAGCTGAGATGGATACTTTACACTGTGTCTGGTAGCTGAGATGGTACTTTACACTGTGACTGGTAGCTGAGATGGTACTTTACACTGTGACTGGTAGCTGAGATGGTACTTTACACTGTGTCTGGTAGCTGAGATGGTACTTTACACTGTGACTGGTAGCTGAGATGGTACTTTACACTGTGACTGGTAGCTGAGATGGTACTTTACACTGTGTCTGGTAGCTGAGATGGTACTTTACACTGTGTCTGGTAGCTGAGATGGATACTTACTCAATGCTCTCTGGGCTCCCTGTCAAGGTGCAGGGCCGGTCCATCATGCCTCCACTGTCTGTTGACACACACAGACACACGGTCAGAACTCCCTGACAGCTGGGCCAGAGCCTGCTGGTCTGGCCTCAGATTCAGAGATGACTAGGAATCTACTGTGGTCTGCTGGTATCTACACAGATGACTAGGAATCTACTGTGGTCTGCTGGTATCTACACAGATGACTAGGAATCTACTGTGGTCTGCTGGTATCTACACAGATGACTAGGAATCTACTGTGGTCTGCTGGTATCTACACAGATGACTAGGAATCTACTGTGGTCTGCTGGTATCTACACTTGAACACTAGCTGTGGATAATGGGCCTCTGCTCTCAGTCAGAACGTACCGGCAGCAATCTGGATCTTACAGCCGGACTCCAGCTGGATTCTCGTTATCTGTTCTCCTCCTCGTCCAATGACTGACCAGCGGAGGGAGGGGAGAGGAGAAGAGGGGAGATTGGAAAAGGTCAAGCTTGTGGCAGTTTGAAACGAGCTCAGGTCAACAGCTGTAGGTAGGGTGAGATTGAGTCAATCGTTCAAATTGAGTTGACAGAACTAAAGGTGGACTTACTGAATCCAACCATCTTATCAGGCACTTTGAAGTCTTCTGTCATAATAGCCCTGAGCAGAAGGAGAGAAAGGAGAGAAAGAGAAGAGGAGGGATAGAGGGGGAGAGGGAGGGAGAAAAAAAATCAATGTGGTGACCCTGACATTCAGAAAGACCGCTCTGATGGTTGTGCAGGTGATGAGAACATGCTACTTGACTGAGACAGACATGCCGATACGCAGCCAGACTCATAATGTCCCACAGATCATCGCTGGCAGAAGGCATGCAAGGCTCACCTTTGATGTACCATTCCACCAAGCTGGTTACCTACTGGAAAACAGAGAAATCAGAATGTGGTCAATCAAGCTGAAACAGAGGGAGGTAGGCCTGGCTACACCAGGCTGGGGGGGCGGAAGGAGTCAGGCTGAGAGGAGAGGGAGGGAGGTAGGGGGGAGAGGGGAGCAGATGGAGATGACTGACTGCACTGTGTCAGTGTCTGACCCACAGCGGGGTGCCACACTGCTATGGAAATTAGATGCGTGTGTGTGTGTGTGTGTGAGAGAGTCATTCTGAGAGGTGCTGGTCGGGTCACTGATTTCTGGTAGTGACTTGACTGCTGCCAGACGTCCAGGGGGCCTGCTGGGTCAGTGGGGAGGATGCTCACACCAGACCTGATGTCTACAGACGCCTCACGCAATTTTATGGTCGTTTGCACTTATTTTCACTGCTAGAAATGAATTGAGGTAAAGACCTGGAATGGGATTGCTGTTGCTATGAATATAAAGGGCTATAGGGTACCCAATGTGACTCCAGTTGCAGGCCAAGCACTGAGGTGGAATAAATCCCGGAGGAAAACAAAACGAAAAACCTCTAAAATCTGCAGAACGGAAGATAGGGTTGATACAGGCCCTGCCCCCTCACCCTCCTGACAGCACAACAGTGAAAACAGCAAAGCACATTTAAATGTGTCACATGTTACAAAGAGTTACATCATAAATATCATGCAGACAGAGAAGAATCTTGTGGGTGTGAAAATTTTGCACGTATCTGTGAGAATGTCTCAGATTGAATCTCTGGCAGATATGGTGGTATGATTAAACAACCTGTCCAGGAATTTCCAACATTCTATAATCTGCTGATTATGTCAGACAACGCCAGCACACACACCTCTGAGAGCAGCTCAGCATCTTGCAGGCAGGGGTAGAGCATGTGACTGCAGATTGGGAGGTTGCAGGTTCAAATCCCCCTGTACATCTTTTGCTGATTCCATCATTGTTCCTACTATACACCTCTGAACGGACGGCTGGCTCATGCCGGACAAGGTCGTAAATGAGCGCGCCCGCTAATGCTCTCCTGACCTCGATGCAGGCCCAGGTCACCTGACCACAGTATGCTGCCACATGGAGCCCAGGTCACCTGACCACAGTATGCTGCCACATGGAGCCCAGGTCACCTGACCACAGTATACTTCCACATGGAGGGGGCTAATTGGCTGAAGGAGGCCATCGAGTTATGTAATTAGGTTAGCTGCAGCTCTCCTGACACAAGGTCTCTGTTAACCTAGCCTGCTAGCTATCTGATAATCTGCTAGCTAGCTGTAAACCTTGCCAGCCTAATAACATGCTAGCCAGCCTGTTAGCCAGTTAGCCCGTCAGCCCGTCAGCCCGCATGTTGGCCATCCAGCAGCAGCTCGAGGTGGGCAGCAGGAGGAGGATGGCGCAGGTAGGGTGGTTTCCTCACCAGCAGGCCTACCCCCAGCAGGCCTACCCCCAGCAGGCCTACCCCCAGCAGGCCTACCCCCAGCAGGCCTACCCCCAGCAGGCCTACCCCCAGCAGGCCTACCCCCAGCAGGCCTACCCCCAGCAGGCCTACCCCCAGCAGGCCTACCCCCAGCAGGCCTACCCCCAGCAGGCCTACCCCCAGCAGGCCTACCCCCAGCAGGCCTACCCCCAGCAGGCCTACCCCCAGCAGGCCTACCCCCAGCAGGACAGGTCTGTTCTTCAGTTAGTGTGTGAAGTTGGAAGTGTCAGTGCACTTGACAAAGTGTGCAAACTCGGCAGTGTGTGTGTGTTCTTGAGAGTGTGTGTGTGCTTTAGAGAATGTGTGACTAAAAGCTTGGGTATGTGTGCACTTGGAAGTGGGTGTGAACCTGAAAGAATGTTGTAGTTTATTTTTATCTAATTCCATTGCTAGTTATGTACCCTTAGTTTGCTAGTGATGTACCCTTAGTATAGTTAGTCCTCATATTTAAATTTTAGATTCCTATATGTTTAATGTTTGCACCTTCCTGCCAAAGCAAATTCCTTGTCTGTGCAAACTTTCATGGCGAATAAAACCCATTCTGATTCTGATTTGTGTATGTGCGTGTGTGCGTGTGCAGCACCTTGCGGGGCAGCTTACCTCCGTCGTCCATGGAGCGTTTCTGTGCTGCGTAACCATAGAGACTGGGATCAACTACTGAGTTGTTGTTCATGTGGGGCATCTGCTCTCCTCCCATTTTAGCTGCAATCTGGGAGAGAGAGAACATCATGACATGACAACATCAAACTAGTTACAAACAACATGACTATGGAACCATTTTACCTGGGCGGAGCCAAGGCACACCAGCCAGTCTGAGTACTCAACTCTAAATTAGCCACCTGTCCATTCTAATTATCTCCGTGTTCTCCAGAGACGAACACTGAAACCTCGACACACAAAGCACCAAGCTCTCCCCCTAATCTCCCTCGTCCCTTTGAGAAGTATACAGTTTCACTCAAATTACACTCAATTGAGATCTCAGTCTGGTAAGAAATTGATGTAATTTTGTTGTAAAGATACAGTAACGCCAATTACAGGCAGCCAATTAGAGACATCAGTCACCTGCAGCACCATCATCCTCCACTCTTGAGCTGCTGGTGAGGGAGGAGGGGCGGGTTACCCTAACCCTTCGAAATACGCTGGGGGGGGGGGGGACTGGACACACACACACCCACAGACTGTTCGTACAACATAACCATCTTTCCTGGTAATGTTGAGGGGCCTAACCCTGTAAAGGCAGGGGAGGGCCTAACCCTGTAAAGGCAGGCCTAACCCTGTAAAGGCAGGCCTAACCCTGTAAAGGCAGGCCTAACCCTGTAAAGGCAGGCCTAACCCTGTAAAGCCAGGCCTAACCCTGTAAAGGCAGGCCTAACCCTGTAAAGCCAGGCCTAACCCTGTAAAGGCAGGCCTAACCCTGTAAAGGCAGGCCTAACCCTGTAAAGGCAGGCCTAACCCTGTAAAGGCAGGCCTAACCCTGTAAAGCCAGGCCTAACCCTGTAAAGGCAGGCCTAACCCTGTAAAGCCAGGCCTAACCCTGTAAAGCCAGGCCTAACCCTGTAAAGCCAGGCCTAACCCTATGCCAGCTATGCACACTGCACATCACCACCCAGAGGCTGTAAAGTACAACAAGGTTAACACACACATGGGAGTCAGACCAGACAACCAGCCACTTGTTAGAGCTGGTCTGGGAGGAGAGGAGGAGATGGTCTGGGAGGAGCTGGAGGTGAGGGGGGTTACTCTGGGGGAGTCTAGAAGCTGGCGTAATTTCCCCCTGAGGAACCCTAACCAGGGGAGGGGCTGAGAGATTTCAACCAAACCCTGGGAGAAACTGAGTCTGACTAAGACACCGTCCTTGGAATCCACATTCCACATCTTAAATAACCAGAAAAAAACATACAGAATTTCACCCTTCAAAATAGGTGGGTGTGTATTTAATTGTATCCTTAATTTGTAATATATCACAACCATAGTAGTTTTGTTAAAGTACATTAGTCACAGAGAAGCTGTAGGCTTGCAGGAAGGACTTGCTGGGCTCATAAAAAAGGAGCTGATAAATGTCTGGAGTACTTGGTGTACTACAACCAGATAGAAGAATCTCCAGAGAGATTATGCAACATACAGGCTGTGTTCTAGCACAGACCAGTACTACTACATCAGAGGAAATTAGAATCAATAAACATTGTGCTGCCTTCGGATCATTGTGACACCGTCGTGGCAGCACAAGGGTTAAAGACAATTTCTAGAATCCATAACTGGGAGGGGGGGGTCTATTTTAAGGTCAAAGCCCCCCCTTTAATAATGCAGCTGCACATGCAGCCTGGAGCTGTCCCTGCAGCCAGGGGTGGGGGTCTTTACCACCAGGACACACATGCTGCCCTTCTCAGGCCCTGGTCACACTGGTCTGGAAGCAACATCTACTACTAGCTACCAGACACAGTGTAAAGTACCATCTCAGCTACCAGGCACAGTGTAAAGTACCATCTCAGCTACCAGGCACAGTGTAAAGTACCATCTCAGCTACCAGGCACAGTGTAAAGTACCATCTCAGCTACCAGACACAGTGTAAAGTATCCATCTCAGCTACCAGACACAGTGTAAAGTACCATCTCAGGTACCAGACACAGTGTAAAGTACCATCTCAGGTACCAGGCACAGTGTAAAGTAACTTCTCAGCTACCAGACCCAGTGTAAAGTAACATCTCAGCTACCAGACAGTGTAAAAGGGCAACCAGGAGGGACAGCTGAACATGCTGTATTGGGGTGGGTCAGCTGCAGCCTGGGTGCCAGTCCAGAGGTTAGCTCAGCTGAGGACGAGGCTGGTGGGCACCCCGGGAGGAGGTTGAATCCCATGTGCCATATGCTCATCCTGTTCAGAAGAATGTGTTTTAGTGGGGCCTGCAGCCTGTCTAGGGAGACACGAGACACAAGGCTTTACAGACGGCCTCAGGGTTGTATTAGTGTCCTGTTGCAAGTCTGGTTTATCGTTTCCATGATGTGCAACTCAGGAGTACAGGACAAGGCGGGGGACGTGTGTGAGACATGACTCTGCAAACAGGTGTGTTTAAGCACTGTGAAAAACACACCTGCATCACAGACACGTACATTGTTAGGCACTGACAAGTGTGAGAGGCTGTGCTGTGTAATGTACGATTCTCTGCATTCAAAACCTGCTACAATGTTCATAAACAAGGCTCTGGGGCCACCGGAACCTGTGTTTCAGTCCACTGGTCATGTCACTGAAAGCTCCAGAGACAGGAAGCTGAGAGCTACACTTGCTGCGAGGGCACATGGTCTTAAAACCACACATTATGGAGAGGTGAAAATTGTGCAAGAACTGAAAGATAAGATTGGGTATGGGGCATAGACACAGGATATTGTGACAAATGTCCGTGGTTTAGAAATGGCTCCATTTTACACTGCGCACACTAGTTGCTTCGTGCCCACTGCCTGCCTTAAATCCATATGGACATTTTACGTCGACTTTAAAAAGTTGAGCTCGTTATCCAGCTAAATGCATAACTGGCTAACGTTTTAGGACAGCGAGTAAGACTGACCAGCTGTCAATGAACCCGTTATTTTGGTACAAGGAATTTGTTGTAACAACGCGGGTATACTAGAGTTGCATAAAGATATTGCCATCTTTGCTCTGACTATGTTCCACTCAAGTCCTTCCGCAAAACGAAGAATTAGCTAGCTACAAAAGCTAACGTCTGTCTACTGTAAGCAAGACTTGTTGCTAATGTAAACGAAATGGAAAGTTGAATTTGAATACGTAACAAATCAAGCTAGCTATCTTTGTAAACAATGTTATAAATTGCTAATACAACCTACTATTATAATAAACTAATTTAAAACGCCAGCAACGTTCGACAGCTTGCTAAAAGTCAAAGATGCCAACCCACACTAGCTCTGGTAGCTAGCTAGCTTGCAGCAGGATTCATGGGATTAGCACAGTAGCTATGCTACCTAGCTAGTGCTACCTAGCAGCCAAGTGAGTAGGCAGTAACACTTATCCTGGGTGACCGACATTACTTTACTCAGAATGTTCTTTTTTCCCTGGCAAACAAAATAACAGGTACAAGTTAAATAGCCGGATTTGGTTGACAGCTAGCTAGCTAACTAACTTTTGACAGCGTGGTTGAAATCAGCTGATAGACTGGCTTCGCCACGAACTAGGCCACAACCACAACTGGTCATCCTAGCTGGATGCATCAGCTCGTGCTGGCTAGCGAGCTACAGCTAACTAGCTAGCTTTAACTTCTGAGGCTTTACAACAGGTTGCAGTTTGTTGCTGTGCCTAGTTTTTTAAAAGTTTCCTTCACTTCTATATCACGCAAGTTACGCTTCAGTTACGTCAGTATTGTTTTGCCTAATTGTTGACTTGTTCTTGGGACTGTTTATGAAGTGTTATTGGCCCGCATTCTCTAATCTGCTCGCACAGCAATGCTGGGAGTCTTAGCACTGGGACCGTATGGCTTGTTCGCTAGCCTGCTAGCTGTGCTTACAGGAGGACTGTGTTTTTTTCGAGTGAGGGGGGGGGGGGGGGGTATGGGTGTACGCTGGTTAAAAAAGTGCACTCCGCCACCACGCCGAAATGTCTTGCTCGTTTGTCGTCTGAAATATATCAGTGACTCATCGGTGAAATGTATTACCTGTCGAGCCCGGTGTAAAGCGTCAGCGAAGCCATCCGCTTTCGTTCCAGGCTGAGCCACCGCGGCCTGTCCCTGCACCAGCTCCGCCATCATCATCATCCCTACTACGGCAGCTCTCAGAAACACCGAAAAAAGCACTGGCGAGCAGACAGAGCGACACACGCGCCGACCCCAGGAAGAGGAAGCTGTTTGTGCAGAAGTTAAATCTCGCGAGTGCCGCGTCAAGCATCCGTTGACAGAGAGCGCTCTCTTCTGAAGACACGCGTTACTTGGCGTAGAAGATTAGCGTTTCACCGGAAGAAGATTCCAGTTTGTGATTGTGTAATTGTGCTCAAGTAAATCCTAGCTATTTGATAATGATAATTTTCAGACTTGTTGAAATAATACATTACGTGAAGCATTTTTTATGAACATGTGAAGTGTCTGGCAATGCGCTGGGATGCTGTTTGTTATAATTTGAGCCTCCATGCATGATTAAACCAGACAATATCTTTGAGCACAACCTTATTAGGTTACATACAAGAAAGAGTCAACAACGTAAACGATCAACTAATCTTTCGTTTTGTTACAATGAAACTATTTTAAATCCACACAATAAAATCACACATTCAAAACATTCGTGACCACTTTATTATCACCTGTGCATTTCTCTTTGCTCAATATATAATTCATGTCCCATCCTGAAAAGTTTCGTTCTATCCTATTGACCTGACTCTAATGGGGATACAATAGGGGAACCAACGTGGTCAGACTAAAACAGTTGCAGATTGGAAAGACAAAAATATTGAAATATTGAATTTCATCCTCAGCACATGTGGAAGCATCTATTGTTACACATCTGGCAAACGTTCTGGACAGAGGAGAGTAAAATTGCTGCAAATTTCTAGACTGTTTATGCAAAACAGTTTCCTTCCTCTAAAATTGCACCCAAGCCATGAGAAAATGACAAACCACGATTTAAACAAAATAGGGTTAATAAAAAAAAAACACATGAAAAAAGAAACATTCAATTTGAAATATATAAATATTCAGGACCTGGCTTCACACCTTGCAATTCAAACAAAGTGTCTGTTTCTTTCAAATGTGAACAGTGTGTTGTGTTCTCTACTGTGAACAGTGTGTTGTGTTCTCTACTGTGAACAGTGTGTTGTGTTCTCTACTGTGAACAGTGTGTTGTGTTCTCTACTGTGAACAGTGTGTTGTGTTCTCTACTGTGAACAGTGTGTTGTGTTCTCTACTGTGAACAGTGTGTTGTGTTCTCTACTGTGAACAGTGTGTTGTGTTCTCTACTGTGAACAGTGTGTTGTGTTCTCTACTGTGAACAGTGTGTTGTGTTCTCTACTGTGAACAGTGTGTTGTGTTCTCTACTGTGAACAGTGTGTTGTGTTCTCTACTGTGAACAGTGTGTTGTGTTCTCTACTGTGAACAGTGTGTTGTGTTCTCTACAGGCCTGTGTGTTTAACCTCCTGGAGGCACAGGCATGAACACACACACATTCTCACTCACACTCTCTCACACTCTCACTCACTCTCTCACACACTCTCACACACACTCTCACACACTCTCACACACAAGGTCTGGTGGGCAGACAGACTGCAGCTCACATATCTATTTTCCTGCCCGTCAGCCAGTCAGCCCGAGAGCGTTTTATCACCTTCAAAAAAGAAAAGAGAGAAATTAAGTACGGGGGAAGAAGAGGAGGTCTTCATTACCATATCCTCAGACTGAATGACACTTCTAAATGAAAATCTCCAACGTAGCATGAGTGAAGTTTGATCCCTCTGTGCTATTGCTACCATGTGCTGCCAAAGCACACTCAGAGGGCGGGAAACCCTGGTAAAATTCTGGCATCAAAGAGTCAGTCAGG
This sequence comes from Osmerus mordax, assembly GCF_038355195.1. Lineage (NCBI taxonomy): Eukaryota > Metazoa > Chordata > Actinopteri > Osmeriformes > Osmeridae > Osmerus > Osmerus mordax. The sequence goes on along the minus strand of NC_090069.1, from coordinate 387,357 downwards.
CATTCACACTGTCATTAAAGTAGTTTCCCTTTCCCCCTCTCTATACCCTGCAGCACCGCGGCATGGCCCAGCCAGACCAGGAGGAGCACAGACAGCCACACAGCAGGATGAGAGAGGGATGAGTGTGAAGGGATGAGAGAGAGGGGATGAGAGTGGGGGAATGAGAGAGAGGGGTGAGTGAGAGGGGATGATAGAGGGGTGATAGAGGGGTGAGTAAGAGGGGATGATAGAGGGGTGAGTGAGAGGGGGTGATAGAGGGGTGAGTGAGAGGGGATGATAGAGGGGGGAGTGAGAGAGGATGATAGAGGGGTGAGTGAGAGGGGATGATAGAGGGGCGAGTGAGAGGGGATGATAGAGGGGTGAGTGAGAGGGGATGATAGAGGGGTAATAGAGGGGTGAGTGAGAGGGGTGATAGAAGGGTGAGTGAGAGGGGTGATAGAGGGGTGATAGAGGGGTGAGTGAGAGGGGATGATAGAGGGGTGATAGAGGGGTGAGTGAGAGGGGATGATAGAGGGATGATGGAGGGGTGAGTGAGAGGGGATGATAGAGGGGTGATAGAAGGGTGAGTGAGAGGGGTGATAGAGGGGTGATTGAGACGGGATGATAGAAGGGTGAGTGAGAGGGGATGATAGAGGGGTGATAGAGGGGTGAGTGAGAGAGGATGAGAGAGGGGTGAGTGAGACGGGATGATAGAAGGGTGAGTGAGAGGGGATGATAGAGGGGTGAGTGAGAGAGGATGAGAGAGGGGTGATTGAGACGGGATGATAGAAGGGTGAGTGAGAGGGGATGATAGAGGGGTGATAGAAGGGTGAGTGAGAGGGGATGATAGAGGGGTGATAGAAAGGTGAGTGAGAGGGGTGATAGAAGGGTGAGTGAGAGGGGTGATAGAAGGGTGAGTGAGAGGGGATGATAGAGGGGCGAGTGAGACGGGATGATAGAGGGGCGAGTGAGACGGGATGATAGAGGGGTGAGTGAGGGGGGAGTGAGAGAGGATGAGAGAAGGATGAGTGAGAGGGGACCTGTGTTTGTCTGAAACTGTTCAACTACACTGTACTGTGTGTGTGTGAGAGTAAGGGGGGGTTAACGAAGAGGTTTAACAAGTATATGAAGTCTTGTCCATTTTTAGGATATTGTTTATGTCAGATTTGTAAAAAAAATTATGAACATTTTATTTTGTCAATTTCCAGTGAGGGTGCGTGTGTGTGTGTGTGTGGTGTGTGTGTGTGGTGTGTACAGAAGTGCGCAGCTTCATCATCCTGGGAGGTGTGTAAACCAGACCTGAGCAGATGGTGGAGAGGACAACAGATGGGCAGGACTCAAGCACCTCTCCATTAGAGAACATACATGTCACCATGAACCATACGTATTCTAGAACACATACATGTGACCATGAACCATGTGTTCTAGAACACATATATGTGACCATGAACCATATGTGTTACATTAACATTTTTACATTTAGTCAGTGTTCTAGTTACTGTGCAGGAGACATCCCAGATGTCAGGCTGGTCCAGTAGACACCTGTAAAGACACACACACACTTGAGAGTTAGTGTATTTCACAATAGTCAGTCAATCTCTTTTATAGGAAACGTGGCATTCATACAGCTTGAATTGTGTGTAATTAAATGCCAAAGTTAAACACAATCATGAGAAAGAATATTCATCCATTTAACCACTCCTCCCGCAGAGTGGGCTGTATGAAACTGTAATTGCTTTATAACTGCAGCAGCTCCTGCAGGTATCGATGTGACATTCTCATAGCAGGATTCATACGAGGGTATGGTTTCATTCAGGGCCCTCTCAAGGGCCCTATCTCACATAGGCTTTCATTCAAACAGAAACAATTGTCAATGGAGAGAGCCAGTGACTCAAGGAGTCTATGTCATAGAACCTCAAAGCCAGATGAAAATACCTTTCCCTGTGTTTGTAGAGCAACCATCAGAGATCTCCAGACAATGGCAAACACAAGAGAAACGAGGAGAGGAGGAAGAAAGCGTCTGCAAAGAGTAGCGCTTTGATGGAAGACAGAAACAGACTTGCTGCCGTATCATGTCTGAGGAAACACCACGAGGAGAGACAAAGAGCCCTGGCAGGCCACTTCCTGTCGCGGGACAAGAGATTGACAGATGAAAAGAAAATGACAGACGGTCTTTCTCCAGTAGCAGGAGACCCACACTCTTACCTCCAGCTTTTATTCCATGCTTTTTTCTTTTCAGCCACCTCTGCCCCCCCCCTCTTCTCCCGGCTCTTTGCTTTGATTCAGCTCTGTATCTGTATTTTAAATGACTCAATTACACGGAGTCCTGCGGTGAAAATTACGGATGTTTTCCACTATTTTTCTCTATCCGCTGGGACCAGTGTGACCCTTCCCTGCTTCCAATCACCCCCCACCAACCCACTCCATCCCTCTCTCCATCCCTCTCTCCCCACCTGTCCCTCTCTCCTCCTCTCTCTCTCTGAGACCCTTTTTTCTTGAGAAATGCTCACTTTTATTGTGTGTGTCTATTTGCGACTGAGAGGACATAATCGCTAAATGGGCTGTTTGTGAGCTCTTTGCGCTATGAGCTGACAAAGAGAGTGTTTTCCATGTCTGAAATCTTCTGCTGTCACCATTTGAGCTCTTCCAGTGTGTACTTTCAGTTGAACGGAGTCTGCGACGCTTAAAGCAATTCAGATCCCAACAGATATAACAGGAAGAGACTGACAGAGAGTTTTAATCTTTCAAACGCCACACATACTTTAAGAATGCCATGTTTGCTTCATTTGAACGTTTCAGGATTGCTTCGACTAACCTCTGTTAATGTTTAGAGTCTGTTAGATATAAAACTCACTCTCTTGTATTATTTCAGTCTGCCCTTAAAATGCAAAAATAGATAAAACAACTTCAAAAGGTGCAGGAGCCAACCTCGACCTCCACCAGGCGAGGGTGGATGAACAGCGTCACACGGATGTGAACACATATTGTACTTAGTTCTCCCAGAGCTGGGACATCACTAAAACAAGCACACACACAGGGCCTGTTCTTGCCCTCTAGTGGTGAGCTAACCCTATCAACCACACAATCACCTAACCTGGAGTACTCACACTACTGGAGCAGTAGTCAGGAGTGGCCCAAACACCCTTCTCTAGTACAGACACAGATCGAAGGACATAATGAGTTCTGCTTGCAAACACCCCCGGCCCAGAGGGAGGAGGGCCTGCCAGGGATGTGAACCTATTGATCTGAGATAAGCACACTACATTACTGGGAGCCCTGGGGGAGCCTGGGGGGCGGAGGGGGGGGGGGGGGGGGCAGGGGGGCTGGTTGGGAGACACAGGACAGCTAGTTATAGAAGGGCAGCTAGTTTAGCAGGGCAGCTGGTATGGCAGGGCAGCTAGTTACAGACTCTGGAGGAGACTAGGAGAGGAGAGCACCCCTGTCAGACACTTCCTGCTTCGGGCCTTCAGGCAGGGAGGTTGTTCTGTGTTGACGTCTGAATGGGACCCACATGGTGAGTGGGAAGACAAACGATGACCAGGCTTCAGACACATTAGAAACCCAGACAGAGGCAAGGCTGGCAGCCCAGACAGAGGCAAGGCTGGCAGCCCAGACAGAGGCAAGGCTGGCAGCCCAGACAGAGGCAAGGCTGGCAGCCCAGACAGAGGCAAGGCTGGCAGCCCAGACAGAGGCAAGGCTGGCAGCCCAGACAGAGGCAAGGCTGGCAGCCCAGACAGAGGCAAGGCTGGCAGCCCAGACAGAGGCAAGGCTGGCAGGAAACCTGGAGAGGAACCTAATCATGAATGATATAAATACAAGGAGGCATAAGAGGAACGTGGATACAACACCAGGAGAAGCAAACCCATGGTTGTACTACTTTAAAAACAGGAGCACCTCTGAAAACGTAAATCTTCAACTTGACTCAACCTCGCCGCAAAGTACTCCTGTATTGACAGTTGGCGTAACTCAATCCAGCGTTGTAAATGGCTATTGATCTGCTTCAGCCTGCAGGGTTGAGACGAGTCTGTCTGTGGGGGTCAGGACAGCTCCAGGACACGGCCACCCCAGACTGCTGAAACTGGAGATGGGGAAGTAGCAACACTCATTAAACCTTTTAGATGGCCAACATTCAGCAGGAGGCTAAATATTTCTATTTCTCCATCAATATTTGAACACTCTCTCAGCCCAAACAAAGACAGGCTCCATCTGACCCCGGATCCAGTGCCCCCTGTCGGGATTCAGACCAGGGCCGGGGTCAGACCAGGCTAGGAGATCACAGAGGGTCCTGAACAGCCAGGATCAAAGACCACAGCAGATCAATCTGTCCCTTATAATGCCTCTTTAGTGGTTCAGGACACGAAAGGACTGTCAGGGTTATTTGATATCATTAAATGTCAGCAATGCAGACGTCAAATAAGAAAACCTGCCCTTCCTACTGGTGTAGAAAACCTGCCCTTCCTACTGGGGTAGAAAACCTGCCCTTCCTACTGGGGTAGACATTAGGACATACTTCCATGTAGCACGATGGACCAAATAATGGGGAAAGATGTATCTAATTTATGTATAACATGCTATATACCATGGTCTGCTATATATAAATCCTGCTGTGGCCCAGGCTGATACGAACCTGTCTGCTCTCTGATTGGGGAGTGACAGAGTTTAGTACACGTGGTGAGTGTCACGTCCCTGCCATGCCCTCATATCTGTTTCCAGATAGTCCCCTACACCAGACCTGTAGGACCAGACCTGTATGACCAGATAGTCCCCTACACCAGACCTGTAGGACCAGACCTGTATGACCAGATAGTCCCCTACACCAGACCTGTAGGACCAGATAGTCCCCTACACCAGACCTGTAGGACCAGAACAGACCTGTAGGACCAGACCTGTAGGACCAGACCAGACCTGTAGGATCAGACCAGACCTGTAGGTTCAGACCTGTAGGACCAGACCTGTAGGACCAGACCTGTAGGACCAGACCTGTAGGAACAGACCAGACCTGTAGGAACAGACCTGTAGGATCAGACCGACCTGTAGGACCAGACCAGAACTGTAGGACCAGACCTGTAGGACCAGACCTGTAGGATCAGACCAGACCTGTAGGATCAGACCAGACCTGTAGGACCAGACCTGTAGGATCAGACCAGACCTGTAGGACCAGACCAGACCTGTAGGACCAGACCTGTAGGATCAGACCTGTAGGACCAGACCTGTAGGACCAGACCTGTAGGATCAGACTTGTAGATGTGTCAGAGTCTGCCGTGTCTGGGCCTTCCTGCTCTCCCAGGATGACCTCACCGTGTTTCAGACCCATTAGCTGCTGCATCCCCGGGGGACGGGAGCATTAGATGAAATCCCAACCAGGTGGAACTAACTGGAGTATTGCAGAATATCGACAGCATATTGAAATATTGACATGGCCTCAGGATGGTCTTTGGCAAGGCAGGCTGTCATGGATTAAAGTAAAACATCTAATCTTGGATGGATTTGAGTTGTTTAGTCAAGCCATTGTTTAATAAATCAAAGCAACGAACAGAGGAGGATTTGAACCTGGGACCTCCTTGCAGTCTAACCCTCTTCAACTGAACTGTACGCACTCGCAGTGTCCTGTATCACACTCCACAGAAGAAACAGGAACTGAAGGATACCAAAAAAAATCATATTTATAGAGCCCTTTGTAACAGCTGTCACAGAGTGATTCACAGATCAGCATTTATAACCAGTCTTAACTCTGAGAGGAGAGGTCCAGGAGACAGAGTGCCTGGAGGGAGAGGTTGGAGGGTCCAGTCCCAGGGCGGAGGGAGAAGGTCCAGTCCCAGGGTGGAGGGACAGGGTGGAGGGAGAGGGTCCAGTCCCAGGGTGGATGGAGGAGGGAGAGGGTGGAGGGAGAGGGTCCAGTCCCAGGGTGGAGGGAGAGGGTGGAGGGAGAGGGTCCAGTCCCAGGTTGGAGGGACAGGGTGGAGGGAAAACAGCAGATAATAGAGGAACCGTATGGTTCTGCGGTTTTGAGTTACAGGCTGGCTATAATGGGGGTACCTGCCTCCTAATTGTTGGTAATTGACCCCCCTGCCGTCATTGTTGCTGGTGTATTGTGCTGCTTGAGGGTTTAGGAGTGGAGGTCAGTGAACCATGGTCCCCAGCCTCTCGACAGGTGGACAAAGACTGAAAGACTCACAGGAAACTGATGAAACTAACCCTAACCCTAAACTGATGTTTGAGAATAAGGGACGGACTCGCCCTCAAGTTATTTGTTGTTGTTTGGGAGAAGACTCTGAAGTGTTTCCCTTCCAGTGGTTTTATATTTCATGACTTCATGACTGTTCTATTTGTAAGCTCGATTTGTATGCCGTTTAGGATCAAAAGTGTTTGCTAAATGAAAACAATTTAAACTTATGTTATCACTGCTAGCACAGAACGTACGATTACTGTGTAGAAGCCTCGGTTCCAGAATGTAACTGTTGACAATATCACACAGTGGAGTGTCCTGAAGACAGCTAGCGATCGAATCATTCAAGCGAGAGGAAAAGAGAAGAACTCAGGGAAAAACATCAACAAGTTTTTCCACACCTAACCCTAACCACCTATCCTTCAGCCTCTCTCCACACACCAGTCACCAATCAGCTGCTCCGGCGCTCCTCTCTTCCACCACCTTGAGAGGCCAGAGCGACTCCAGACAACGGCAGCCATTGTGTGTCCGAGTGACGGGAGGCAGGCTGGCTCCAGAGACAAGAGCGGCCATTAGAGACTCAGACATCGTGGTGGATCGTGTGGTGCCATTGTGCCGCAGCCCCCAGGGGAGGGAAGGGTAATGAGGGGTAATAGGTGCAGGGTCAAGGATGATTAATTCCCTTGTTCAGGTGTCTCCGTCACACAGCTTCGTACCTGGGAGAAACCACAGGTACCTCAGGGGAGGAGGAAGAGGAGGAAACCACAGGTACCTCAGGGGAGGAGGAAGAAACCACAGGTACCTCAGGGGAGGAGGAGGAAGAGGAGCAGGAGGAAGAGGAGGAAACCACAGGTACCTCAGGGGAGGAGGAAGAGGAGCAGGAGGAAACCACAGGTACCTCAGGGGAGGAGGAAGAGGAGCAGGAGGAAGAGGAAACCACAGGTACCTCAGGGGAGGAGCAGGAGGAAGAGGAAACAGCAGGTACCTCAGGGGAGGAGGAAGAGGAGCAGGAGGAAGAGGAGGAAACCACAGGTACCTCAGGGGAGGAGGAGCAGGAGGAAGAAGAGGAAACAGCAGGTACCTCAGGGGAGGAGCAGGAGGAAGAAGATGAGGGGTGTTGGAGGTGGAATGATTGACTGGGCGGATGAGACTAGGCAGGCTGGGATTCTTTGACGCATGCAAGCACGCACACACACACACACACAGGTAAAAACATTCACTTGCCTGTCCTCATGATGTCATCCTTTAGTGTTCTTTTCAGCCGACACACACGTTACTCAACTTCTTCCCAGGCACATCCACAAGGTCAAAGGTCATCTCATCTTCTCCATCCAACCCTAGATGAAAAGTGATAGTCGTGCCCCCCTCCTCCCTCCCCCTCATCTCCTTCAGCCTGGCTGGCTGATCTGAATCCATCATTCAGGGTAATTTCTGTGCGATGATTACGGGCCGCTACATGCACAGTGTCTAAATGCAGGGCTGGCTGTTAATTGGCTGAACGGGCAGACACTCCTGTGGTGTAATTGGTGGAGAGGGAGAGGACTGAAAGGGTCCGGCGTCCGCACAACCATTAGACCCAGCGGGGTGCTCCTCCTGGGGCCACAGGCCCATCCCCCATCCCCTAACCATCTCCCCAGCCCCTAACCATCTCCCCATCCACTAACCCTAACCATCTCCCCAGCCCCTAACCATCTCCCCAGCCCAGGTAAAGCACTTGACTGCAGCTCAAAAGGTCCTAAGTTTCAATCCCCCCAGTTAAACACAGGTTGGCACTGTAACTGTAGACACACTAAGGACAGTGAAGACATGATTCCAACACCTTTTATTTATTGTAACAAACATCTCTTTTTGATCTTCTGACGTAAAACACATCCTACTTAGAGTATTGACCTAGTTCATTTTAAGGCAAGAGTTACACAGACACCAGCAGGCACTAACTCCAGCTGGCCAGCAGGCACTAACTCCAGCTGGACACACGGACAGAGAGAGGGAAGAATAGAGAGGTGAGACAGATGGACAGGTAGAAAGGAAAATGTAGAGGGATAGAAAGAAAGAGAGAGGGGAGGAGGGTAGAGAGAGAGAGAGGGGAGGAGGGTAGAGAGAGGAGGGTAGAGAGAGAGAGAGAGAGAGAGAGAGAGAGAGAGAGAGAGAGAGAGAGAGAGAGAGAGGAGTGTCCAGGGCTGGTGATCAGTCTTGGGGTTTGGAGTCTGCAGCACCCTGCAGACGATGGTGCTCCCTCAGCCTGGTGGTTAGAGGAGGAGAGGGGTTAGAGGAGGAGAGGAGAGAGGTTAGAGGAGGAGAGGGGAGAGGTTAGAGGAGGAGGAGAGGGGTTAGAGGAGGAGAGGAGAGGGGTTAGAGGAGGAGAGGAGAGGGGTTAGAGGAGGATAGGAGAGGGGTTAGAGGAGGAGAGGAGAGAGGTTAGAGGAGGAGAGGGGAGAGGTTAGAAGAGGAGAGGGGTTAGAGGAGGAGAGGGGAGAGGTTAGAGGAGAGGAGAGAGGTTAGAGGAGGAGAGGAGAGGGGAGAGGAGGAGAGGAGAGGGGAGAGGTTAGAGGAGGAGATGAGAGGGGTTAGAGGAGAGGAGAGGGGTTAGAGGAGGAGAGGGGAGAGGTTAGAGGAGAGGTTAGAGGAGAGAGGTTAGAGGAGAGAGGTTAGAGGAGAGGTTAGAGGAGAGGTTAGAGGAGAGGTTAGAGGAGGAGAGGAGAGAGGTTAGAGGAGAGAGGTTAGAGGAAAAGAGGAGAGAGGTCATAGGAGACAGGTTAGAGGAGGAGGAGAGGTACAGGGTAGCTCTCAATACTGATGCTCTTTCATAATCCCTGGTAAAGGTGAAAGGGTGATGTGGGTGGACAGACCTGACTGCGTTGATCTTGATGAAGCCAGAAGCGTCACACGGGTCGTAGTCTCCCTGAACATCCATGCTGGAGGCAGAGGATGTTACATGGAGTTCATAGACAGGTTGAGATCTTATAGTGGAGTTCACTTTAATAGTATTGTTTTACAGATTTGAACCTCGCTAAAAAAGACAATTATTTATTCTAATATTGACCGACTCCAAGTATTCAAATGTCCCAGATCAGATTCAGGTGTGTGGCTGGACCTGACTGACCTGACTGACCCTGCTTCCAGACCGGGTGTTCCAGCTAGCTGCTCAGCTGCTACAGCAGTGAGACCAGCCGCAGGCCTTTTAACCACTGAGATAATTGAGTCACTTATAAAAAAATTATGCGGCCGTCTTTGGATGCTGTTTTTGATGTTTGTTCTCCAATAAAACACGTTTACACATTAAAACACACACACTTCACTAACACACACACACTTGTGTGTTGTTGTACACCACTGTAGGGACAAAAGACAGTCAAACACAGCTTGCTTGTAGAGCGAGTGTTCAGCTGACAGGAAACTGATGTCTGTCTCACTGTGTGGGTGTGTTCCAGCGTGTGTGTGAGTGTGTGTGTTCCAGTGTGTGAGTGTGTTCCAGTGTGTGAGTGTGTTCCAGTGTGTGTGTGTGTGTAAGAGTGTGTTGGCTCTGCTGGGGTCTATGTGGCATTTCTCCAGATCAATGCTCAGTGCTGCTTCACCACTGTGCTGCTTCACCACTGTGCTGATAACACTGTTTACTGGACCTGCTGGGAGACATTGGTGGTGTGTGTGTGTGTCTGTTGCTGACTGATAAATGCGTATAAACTCCAGAACACAGACTGAAGTCACACCATTGATAAAAGCTAACGTGTGTGTGTGTGTGTTTGGAAGACTGATCAACAGAGTTAGTGTGTGATTACAGAAAGTGTGTGTGGCTTTTTGTTAGTGTGTGTGTGTGGTTAAGTGACTGTAAGAGCGATTGTGTGTGTGAGTTCTTATTTCATCTGCCCTCTGAACTCTGCTTAACATGCATGAAACTCTGAGCTGTCTGCCAAAGAGCAGAGCTCTCTGATCTGGCTGTGAAGACAGAGAAAGGAAGACAGGAGAGAGAGAGAGAGAGAGAGAGAGAGAGAGAGAGAGAGAGAGAGAGAGAGAGAGAGAGGAGAGATAGAGGGGCAGATGGAGGACTCATGGTCATCTCTAGCTGGCCTGGAGGGCAGGGGTCAGGATCCTGAATGGACTCGCTGTTCCACAGCTAACAGCCCTGGGGCAGCAGGGGAGAGAGGGGGGGGGGCAACAGGGGAGAGAGAGGAGGGGGGAGGGGGGGGTAGCAGGCCCCGAGCTACACCCCTAAAAACACTAGAACATACACACACAGACACTCACCTGACCAGCTCCTCATTGTACAGGGACTTGGGAGACTCGCGTCCTAGGATGTAGACCTGGCCCTTGAACACAGACAGCTGCACCCTGCCCTCCACACTCTCCTGGGACTTCGCTATGCAGTAGCGCACAAACTCACACTCCGGACTGAACCAGAACCCTGAGAGAAAAGACAGGTGGAGAGAGCAGAGACAGGTGGAGAGAGAGGAGACAAGGTGGAGAGAGGGGAGAAAGGTGGAGAGAGCAGAGACAGGTGGAGAGAGCAGAGACAGGTGGAGAGAGAGGTGACAAGGTGGAGAGAGCAGAGACAGGTGGAGAGAGAGGAGACAAGGTGGAGAGAGGGGAGAAAGGTGGAGAGAGAGGAAAAAGGTGGAGAGGAGAGACAAGGTGGAGAGAGCAGAGAGACAGGTGGAGAGAGAGGAGACAGGTGGAGAGAGCAGAGAGACAGGTGGAGAGAGCAGAGAGACAGGTGGAGAGGAGAGACAAGGTGGAGAGAGCAGAGAGACAGGTGGAGAGAGCAGAGACAGGTGGAGAGAGGAGACAAGGTGGAGAGAGCAGAGACAGGTGAAGAGAGAGGAGACAAGGTGGAGAGGAGAGACAAGATGTAGAGAGCAGAGAGACAGGTGGAGAGAGAGGAGACAGGTGGAGAGAGCAGAGAGACAGGTGGAGAGAGGAGAGTAAGAGGAGGAGAGGTACAGGGCAACATTCCCTGGTAAAGGTGGGGGTACTACCTAGTCCAGACTAACCCTAACTATTCTGTAAATTGCTTTAGAAAAAATCGTCTTCTAAACTTTATTATGATGATTGTTATTTGCAGATGGTAGCCCAGCAGGGGAGGAGAGGAATGGTACCGTTGTAGAGCATCTCTGAGAACTTGATGCCCAGGCTCTGCTTGATCCTCCGCACCTCACGGTCCATGGTGAAGGCCTCCACATCCAGGTGAGCCTGGTACAGGATGGTGCCCCCGGGTGTCTCATAGATACCTGGGAAGGAGAGGGAGGAGGAGAGGGAGGAGGAGAGGGAGGTGGAGAGGGAGGAGGAGAGGGAGGAGGAGAGGGAGGAGGAGAGGGAGAATGACTCTGAATGAAGACACTGAGTTAGAGTCAGATTGGAGTCAGAGCAACCTCAGATCAAATCGTCTGTCATTGTGCTCGGCAACGTCAAAGGAAAACAGATGATATGTCCACAGACATTCCATGCCTATTACCTCTGCATCTCCACCCAGGGATGGAAGAGAACGGAGAACAACATCCCCCTGACAGCCTGAGACAGACAGCTCTATTAGTGGTCAGGCTCCATCCTCAACCACCTCCAGAGTGACAGCTAGATCAGCCCCTCCAGCCCCTCCCAGCCAGGATGAGCCTGTTGTGGGCAAATGACAGGGTAGAGGGCCCTGGCAGCCTACTGCTGGACCAGGACTCCCACTACCCTGCAATTACCCTTCCTCAACTGCAGGGTGGGAGGGAGGGAGGGAGGGGGGGTGAAATGAAGGTGTCACTCAGTTGTCGGATTCAGAAGAGGAGGAGAAAGAAGGGGGGGCGACGGGACAGATAGGGAAGGGGGGGAGGGAGGAGGGAGGGGGATACAGGCCCTGCAGACAGATTAATCTTCTATCAGTATTTTTCAGTTTTATTAATAAGAATGTTGAGTGATTGTTTCTTGTAAAGTAATTTCTCTTGAACAAAAACACAACATCTTCCTACCAATGAAACAAAACCTCTCAAGTCAGCCACAAACGTAGATAAGGCCTCAACTATTCCAGAGTCATGTGATGAGGAGCCGGCTGGCCAGAACAGGGCTTAGCGAGCTCATCTGAACCCTGAGGTGACAACAGGAGTCTAAGACCACCGGCTTCACGGCACAGCAGGACTACAGGGACATTTACAGACCTACAGGAGCCATAGAGGGACATTTACAGACCTACAGGACCCATAGAGGGACATTTACAGACCTACAGGACCCATAGAGGGACATTTACAGACCTACAGGACCCATAGAGGGACATTTACAGAACTACAGGAGCCATAGAGGGACATTTACAGACCTACAGGACCCAGAGAGGGACATTTACAGACCTACAGGACCCAGAGAGGGACATTTACAGAACTACAGGAGCCATAGAGGGACATTTACAGAACTACAGGAGCCAGAGAGGGACATTTCCAGAACTACAGGACCCAGAGAGGGACATTTACAGACCTACAGGACCCAGAGAGGGACATTTCCAGAACTACATGACCCAGAGAGGGACCTTTCCTGTTGCTGTCACCCGTAACCCCAGGTGAGCAGTGAGGCCGGCATGCTGGAACAATGCAGGGCTCATCTTGCTCTGAATGAGACTTAGTGGAGCTTCACCCCCCTGGGGATCCACAGGTATTCACCTGGAAACTGCATTTCTGCATTTGAATGCCAGTTCTACCAGAGGGTATATTAATCTTAGCTAGAATGAGGTACACACACACGGTATTAACCCAAGACAGGCTGCACCCTGGGCCTCTGGGCGGCCTCCACACTACTTCAACATACATCTTTGGTTAAGATACCAATCAAGTGGAAAATAGATTTCTCTCAGAATAAGATCACTAAGCTGCTGTCAACAGTTTAATTACATTTAATCACCTTCAGTCAAAACATCTGAGCTCAACTCTTCCTCCCCCACTGGCTAAAACTGGAACTACACAGAAGGAAGCATCTCAGGCTGCATGTTGCCACATGCTTCCTTCTACACACACACACACACACTTTCTCTCACACAACCACCCCGACGCACACACCCAGACAAGTCCTTTATCAGCCCTTCCTGTTGTGGACAGGAGGGCAGCCCAGCCACACAACACACACAAACATGACTCACTCTATTCAATCGTTCCTGGTCTCTTTTGTGAAAATACACTCGCATGTCACTTATGTGACATGCTAAGACAAACAGGGAGGAACACACACACACCTATTCTATAGACAGGAGAAGCTTTGGTCTTTGTGCAGCCGAGAGGAGAGAAGAGTGGGCCCATTTTCCAATTTCTACCTGCCACTCTCACTACAGCCATCGACAGTCAATTTGCCACTCAGACCATTGTGTGGAGACAAGAGGGTTAGGGTAGGAAAGAGAGAGTTTGTGAGAGAGAAACTGTGTGTGTGTGTGTGCGTGAGACAGAAAGAGAGAATGTGAGTGTGTGAGAGAAAGTGAGTGTGTGTAATTGTGTGTGTGCAAAAGTGTCTGTGTGTAACAGTAAATAAGAGTGACACAAACAGCAGGAGAGGAAGGGGAACCCTGAAGCCTAACCCTGACCCCTGACCGAGGAGGTAGTAGAATACAGCACGTACACACAGTATCAAATGTTTATTCCCAGACGTGTGTGTCTTGATATAAAGGAGTAGATTTGTGTGTAAGTGAATTGGGGTTACATCCAAGCCTGGGCTGGCAAGTGAACCATAGAAAGGCATTTTGTGTCTGAAGAGAGAGAGTAGAGGTAATATTGTGTTGGCGCTCGCCTCCCTCTCATCTCCCCTCTCATCAGACAGTAATGCTGCAGGATGGCAGGCCTGCTCACTCTCTCACAGCAAATTACTGCAATCGCACCAAAGTGCGTTGGAAGTGAAAGGAGTCTTCAAAATGGCGGGATATGAAAGCAGTGGTTTTTAGTGCTTTAGGAGTGGGTAGGTGTGTATGCAATGCCCTAATGCCTGTGTGAGCTGTGTTTATTTCCCTAGGAATACTGAGTGGCCAGGAACTCTCAGGTAGTTTGATCTAGTGTTCTCTGAGGGTAAGGCTGGACCTGCGTTCTCTAGAGCAGGTCTGTGATTTAGAGTGTCCTGTCTCAGTGTTCTAGAGCATCCTGTCTCAGTGTTCTAGAGCATCCTGTCTCAGTGTTCTAGAGTATCCTGTCTCAGTGTTTTAGAGCATCCTGTCTCAGTGTTCTAAAATGCCCTGTCTCAGTGTTCTACAACGCCCTTTCTCGGTGTTCTAGAACGTCCTGTCTCAGTGTTCTAGAACGCCCTGTCTCAGTGTTCTAGAACGCCCTTTCTCAGTGTTCTAGAACGCCCTGTCTCAGTGTTCTAAAACGCCCTGTCTCAGTGTTCTAAAACGTCCTGTCTCAGTGTTTTAGAACGCCGTCTCAGTGTTTTAGAGCGCCCTGTCATAGTCTCACCTCTGGACTTCATGCCGATGAAGCGGTTCTCAACGATGTCGATCCTCCCCACGCCATGCTTCCCTCTGAGGGACAACACACCAGTTACACAGAAGTCAATACCATCACAGATAAATACATCAACTCATTCTGACCAACTTTTACAACATTTCAGACTCACATGTGCCTGTGAGGATTAGTGCACCACAAACTGTCTCCTAACAGCACCATACATAAACACAGTCTACTCCTACAGGACTGTCCCCTAACAGCACCATACATAAACACAGTCTACTCCTACAGGACTGTCCCCTAACAGCACCATACATAAACACAGTCTACTCCTACAGGACTGACCCGATCTGGTTGAGGTAGGAGAAGATCTCCAGCGGAGTGCTCTTGGAAGTGCCATCCTTCAGGTGCGTCACCTGGGTGGGCACTCCTGGGGACAGCAGGGTAATGCTTGTTAACATGTAGCATTAGCACTCACTCCCTCAGAACAGCAGCATGTCAGCATGTAGCATTAGCACTCCCTCCCTCAGAGCAGCAGCATGTTAGCATGTAGCATTAGCACTCACTCCCTCAGAACAGCAGCATGTTAGCATGTAGCATTAGCACTCACTCCCTCAGAACAGCAGCATGTTAGCATGTAGCATTAGCACTCACTCCCTCAGAACAGCAGCTCTCCTCCCCCCAAGGGAAGGTCTTCCCTGCTTGAACGACACATGAAGCACTTGACTAATATTTTTAGACAAGGCCTTTGTCTCCTCGTTCCCATGTCCCAGTCTCCCTCGCCTCAGAGGACCAGCGCCCCCCAAAGAGTTCATAAAGAAGGTTTGGCCTCATCATTCCTTCTCTCTCCTTCCTTCTCTCTCTCTCTCTCCTTCCTTCCCTCTCCCTCTCTCTCCCTTCCTCCCTCCCTCCCCCATCCCCCCCTCCCCCTCCCTCTCTCTCTCTCTCCCTCTCCCTCTCTCTCCAGCAGATCCGACCATTCACCGCTTTCTTCTCCCTCCAGGAGCTCTTTCATGGCTCCCAGACAATAGGGGCCGCAGACACAGTTGTAGGAAAAATTACTGCTTTACATGTTTCCTCTGTCTCTTTTTCCTCTCCTATTCTTTGGAATGAAAGGAGGGAGAAATAAAGAGCGAAAGAGAGAAGGGGGTAAAAACTGCTGGAGGAGGACAAAAAAAAAAGTTCTGTAGTAAAAAATAAAAAATCTTTTGGAATCAGTGAGAACCTTGTGTGTGAGACGGGATGAAGAGATGGAGGAGGAGGAAACATTCCTGAGGAAGAGGAGGAGGGTCTTTGTCTGGGTGACTAAACCAGCTTTTGTTATCCAAACTCAATAAAAGAAGAAAGAATATCTGAAAATGGAGAACAAGAGCAATGATAACCCTGAGAAACCAGCCGGGCGTGCGTTCATACATGACACTGTCCCTTACTGGGAGACTGTTACCCTTCTATACCGTTCTCATTCCTCATCTTACCATCCTACATCTTTGGAAGTCTTCAAAGCAAGCACATTATCAAGATCTAAGCTGATATAAATCACTGCCACAAACCCGTAATGAATTTAGGGTGACTGCTGGGGCACATTAAGCTGTCATCACAGAAACCATTCAAGTCAGGGATAACCTTGATCCCTCCTGCCTCTCTCCCTCCTGCCTCTCTCCCTCCTGCCTCTCTCCCTCCTGCCTCTCTCCCTCCTGCCTCCCTGCAGCCTCTCCTGTGAACAGCCTGTCCAGAGCAGCATCATCAGAACATGTGTTCCTACACCAGGCTGGGAAGTCTCTTAGTGCAAACGTGACCCTTCCCTCTGTTCCAGAGCTACCCTCATCATACACACCTCTTTTGAAGTGTATCTCCAGCATGTCGGGGCTGTTGGGAGCGTCCTCGGGGTTCTTGGTCATCAGGTACAGGTCAGACGGGGCGTGGCTCTGAAACAGGAAGTACATGTCTGAAACAGGAAGTACATGTCTGAAACCGTCTCATTCTGCCCTACTATATAAAATGACCAGGAGAGAGAGATGGACACACTTAGAAAGTGTTTGAGTAGAGATGGAGAGACAGAAAGAAAGAGAGAAACAGACTTATCAGAAGAGTGGGAGGAAAAGAAAGACAAAGTCAGAGAGAGAGAGTGAGAGAGTGTGAGACAGTGTGTGAGAGAGAGTGTGAGAGAGTGTGTGAGAGAGAGCGAGAGTTGTCCTCCTAGATGACACCCTGACAGGGTGATCTCAGACAGAGTACCGTCCCCCCCAGCGCTGCCTCGGCTCAGCAGTACCGTCAGGCTCCTGCACTCTCTCCCTCCTGACTGACACTTTCTATTCATTTCCTTTTCAGATGAAGAACTTCAGTTTAATGACAACCGCAATCGTATCTCCCCCACCCAGTAACTGCTACATCATCCCGTGTGATGATGGACGTTTGTCGCTTCCAGTTGGTGAGCTGCTGCAGTGTGTGCTGGGGGACTGAGGCGCGTCTGTCCGGCAGAGCGCACAACGCTCCTGCCAATCACACGGCATTAAGCCCCAGACGAAGGCCCATGTCTCTTCAGCTGAGCTCAATTGCAGGGGAACTATGCAAAATAACCACCGGGTGCATTTAAATGGAAACCTTTACCAGACAGAGACATCATCATGCAATAACTAACCTCCCTTTGGCTCTGTCCTCCCAGGCTGCTTTCAAATCACTTTCCTTCCTTTTAACTAAACACACAAATTGACTTGGCGGACGCAGTCTCTATCTTATTTTCTGCTTCAGCGCCTTGAAACATGCTGTTCAGAAAGAGCAGTGCTCACTGTGAGCGGGCTGAGAGATGCCGTTCAGAAGGAGCAGTGCTCACTGTGAGCGGGCCGTTAAAAGGCAGCTCTGGTCGACACAATGAGGGACATATGCCACTACACACTAACCCTGGAATGTGCTTGAATATGTCAACTACACAACCAGCAACTCCACCACAACTTCTCGAACAGAATAAACAAAATCCCTCCGACCCACAATGTCCTCCAGCCATGTATGACATCAATATGATTTTTTTTTTTTTTGCAGCATTGACAACCCCCCCCCCAAAAAACCTGTAATATACATACGGAACACAAATGCACCTGGTTAGGGTTAACCCTGTACCTGTAAAGGGTTAGGGTTAACCCTGTACCTGTAAAGGTCAACGAGTGAATGTGACACAAACACAAAGACAGGGAGCGGAAAAATAAGAGAGAGCAGGGTGTCCAGAGACCAACGCAGCCCCCCAGGAGGTGGTCCTGTCCCAAGCCTGGAAGGAAGGGGGGAGAGAACGGAGAGACCGAGAGAGAAAGAAAGAGGGCGTTGGTGTCAAATGGTGCGTGAAGCGGCCATCATGTTGTGGTGCACCTCTCTCCCCAATCTTCCTCATTGTTGTGGCTGTGAGCAGCTGAATGAAGACAGGGACACAGCCAAGGCTGCAACTTAAACTGAGTACATTTCTATCTTCCGCACGTTAGCTGCCTCATTGCCTTTCAATCCCCACGAAGCTCGAGAGAGAGGGAGAGAGAGAGTAGGAGGGGGAGAGAGAGGAGGGGAGAGAGGAGGGGGGGGGGAGAGAGAGGAGGGGAGAGAGGAGGGGGGGGGTGAACCCCTTCTGGCCTACTGGGTTGGAAATGACACTAAAATCATGACGACTGAAGTTGAGCATTTAAAATGACGTCTGTGTAAACATGGTAAGAAGAAAAAATAGAAAATGCTGCATGTGAGGTGCAGCGGGAGTCCTGGAAGTTTAAAAGCCGGATGCAGCGAGAGGAGAACCGGCTGATTGGCCACAGGAAGAAACTACAAACAACTAGTGTTCAGGATATCCCCAGACAAGAGGACAAGAAGTAAAACTGAGTAAACACCGGATGCTTTTCTCTTGCTTTCTCTCTCCTTGTCACACACACACACACTACCCCTGCAGGCACTCCCCTTCCGCCATGTGTCCATCCACACCAACCAGCAGAGAACAACTCTGAACAAGGTTTCATCTCCTGAGCGTGACGAGGAGGATGGTCACACTCCTTCATTCTAGCACGCTAGCGGGTTGCCAGGTTTGTGATCAAAGGCTCCTGGTGTTTACCTCACATCAACGCCCCCCTCATGCCAACCCGTCCCTGGGCAGCAGCCTGACAGGTCATTAAGTCAGAGGATGTCCTAATGAGGGACGAGCGTCACACTGCCTCCGGACGCTGGAACCTCAGGAGAGACCAGGGTGGAGATGGGGGGTGGAGATGGGGGATGTTGGAAGGGAGGCAGTATGAATGGCCGGTCTCTTCTCTGCTCAGCCTGCAGGCAGTAACCAGACTCCCAGAGGAGCAGAACTGTGCTACAAACTGTTGACCCCTGTGAGGCCCTGCTGGACACGCTGGTGCTGCCCTGCTGGACATGCTGGTGTTGCTCTGTGAGGCCTGCTGGACATGCTGGTGTTGCTCTGTGAGGCCTGCTGGACATGCTGGTGTTGCTCTGTGAGGCCTGCTGGACATGCTGGTGTTGCTCTGTGAGGCCTGCTGGACATGCTGGTGTTGCTCTGTGAGGCCCTGCTGGACACATGCTGGTGTTGCTCTGTGAGGCCTGCTGGACATGCTGGTGTTGCTCTGTGAGGCCTGCTGGACATGCTGGTGTTGCTCTGTGAGGCCTGCTGGACATGCTGGTGTTGCTCTGTGAGGCCCTGCTGGACATGCTGGTGTTGCTCTGTGAGGCCTGCTGGACATGCTGGTGTTGCTCTGTGAGGCCCTGCTGAACATGCTGGTGTTGCTCTGTGAGGCCCTGCTGGACATGCTGGTGTTGCTCTGTGAGGCCTGCTGGACATGCTGGTGTTGCTCTGTGAGGCCTGCTGGACATGCTGGTGTTGCTCTGTGAGGCCCTGCTGGACATGCTGGTGTTGCTCTGTGAGGCCTGCTGGACATGCTGGTGTTGCTCTGTGAGGCCTGCTGGACATGCTGGTGTTGCTCTGTGAGGCCCTGCTGAACATGCTGGTGTTGCTCTGTGAGGCCCTGCTGGACATGCTGGTGTTGCTCTGTGAGGCCTGCTGGACATGCTGGTGTTGCTCTGTGAGGCCTGCTGGACATGCTGGTGTTGCTCTGTGAGGCCTGCTGGACACATGCTGGTGTTGCTCTGTGAGGCCCTGCTGGACACATGCTGGTGTTGCTCTGTGAGGCCTGCTGGACATGCTGGTGTTGCTCTGTGAGGCCGTGCTGGACACGCTGGTGCTGCCCTGCTGAACATGCTGGTGTTGCTCTGTGAGGCCTGCTGGACATGCTGGTTTTGCTCTGTGAGGCCTGCTGGACATGCTGGTGTTGCTCTGTGAGGCCTGCTGGACATGCTGGTGCTGCTCTGTGAGGCCTGCTGGACATGCTGGTGTTGCTCTGTGAGGCCTGCTGGACATGCTGGTGTTGCTCTGTGAGGCCTGCTGGACATGCTGGTGTTGCTCTGTGAGGCCTGCTGGACACATGCTGGTGTTGCTCTGTGAGGCCTGCTGGACACATGCTGGTGTTGCTCTGTGAGGCCTGCTGGACATGCTGGTGTTGCTCTGTGAGGCCCTGCTGGACACGCTGGTATTTGCTCCAGTGTCGGATAAGAGGCTTAGTGATGCATGCGCTAGCTAAGGCATACTATTTAATTATTTATTAAAATAACACACAATATCCCGGATTATCACTAGATGGAAATGGCTTTAAAAGAATCCTTGGCTGAGATGTTTACAACGACCCCTGATCATAACCTTTAATCATGTTTCTGTCAACTTCTAAAAGACTTGATATTGATGTATGGAGGAATGCTTGTATGCTGATTAATACATGCAAATTACTGAATAATTACAGTCTGTTCAAGCTTACAAATATCATATCACACTGGCTAATGTATTCAAATCCCTTTAGAACTTTTATATTCCCCCCCCCCACCACCATAAATATTTCATCGCTTTTACACCCATTGATAAATTCATTGTGTGCTTAGAAACAAACTGAACAAACCCAATGAATGAACCCAATTACTACAGCACTGTCATCGGTCCACACCGGTTGGCTATTGAGTTGTTCCTTTTCAGGGTGCATTCCTTCAGGGCTGGGGGCGGGGGCGAGGGTTACAGTGGGGCCGGAATGGGGCTCCCTGCCCCCCTGCCCCCGTGCTCTGCGACGCTCCTCTATCTGCCCGCCACCTTTGTACTTTACTGTTACTGGTGACACGCTGGTGACACGCTGGTGTCACGGTGTCACGCTAAAATGGGTCCCCTCCCACGTTGCAGCCCGCGGCAGCGCAACCTCGGAGACAATGAATGGCCGGGGAGGGGAGTCTATGGAGGGGGGTGGGGGTGCGACGCCCTAACCATTCCCCCCCGCTCCCATGAAATCAGGAATTACGCGAGGCGTTTCTGACGACAAGTCAGAGTCTGTGTGTCCCTGCTTCTTCCCAGGACCAGTGGATGCAGGGGAGAGAGATGAGGGAGGGAGGGAGGAGGGAGAGATGAGGGAGGAGAGATGAGGGACAGATGAGGGAGGGAGGAGAGATGAAGGAGAGATGAGGGAGGAGGGACAGATGAGGGAGGGAGGAGGGACAGATGAGGGAGGGAGGAGGGAGAGATGAGGGAGGGATGGTGGGAATGTGAGGGTGTCTGGGAGATCTTTATGTATTTGCCTTGATCCCTGACCCCTACGCAAGATCAAACTCTCTCTGTCCCGTGCAGTGTGGGGGTAAGACTGGTCTTGTGTGTGTTAGGTTAGACTGGTGTGATTCTGCTTTGTTGACTCCTCTGATTGGCCAATCACTGCCATCCTCCCTGATTTACAACCTGTTCAACACAAACAGACCAGCACCGGACCAGTCCTAGAAGGTTTACCCCAACCCTGACCAGCCAGCCAGCATCAACCCAGACCAGCCAGCCAGCATCAACCCAGACCAGCCAGCATCAACTCTGAACAGCCACCCAGCCAGCATCAAGCCTGACCAGCCAGCCAGCATCAACCCTGACCAGCCAGCCAGCCAGCATCAACCCTGACCAGCCAGCCAGCATCAACCCAGACCAGCCAGCCAGCCAGCATCAACCCTGAACAGCCAGCCAGCATCAACCCTGACCAGCCAGCCAGCATCAACCCTGACCAGCCAGCCAGCATCAACCCTGACCAGCCAGCCAGCATCAACCCTGACCAGCCAGCCAGCATCAACCCAGACCAGCCAGCATCAACCCTGACCAGCCAGCCAGCATCAACCCTGACCAGCCAGCCAGCATCAACCCTGAACAGCCAGCCAGCCAGCCAGCATCAACCCTGAACAGCCAGCCAGCCAGCCAGCCAGCATCAAGCCTGACCAGCCAGCCAGCCAGCATCAACCCTGAACAGCCAGCCAGCATCATCAACCCTGGAGAGCAGTGGGAGAGGAAGCTGCCTTACCTTGGGATTTTCTAGTATTCCAGACTCGTAGCTGTTGAAGACAAAAGGGTAGATCATTACATGGTAACCACAATCCTTGCTACACATAGATATGAGAAACTGTAGCAATTACAGCGTGTGGGGTGAGCGTGTGAGGTGAGGGTGTGGGGTGAGCGTGTGGGGTGAGGGTGTGAGGTGAGCGTGTGGGGTGAGCGTGTGGGGTGAGGGGTGAGGGTGTGGGGTGAGCGTGTGGGGTGAGCGTGTGGGGTGAGCGTGTGGGGTGAGCGTGTGGGGTGAGAGTGTGGGGTGAGAGTGTGGGGTGAGAGTGTGGGGTGAGCGTGTGGGGTGAGCGTGTGAGGTGAGCGTGTGAGGTGAGCGTGTGAGGTGAGCGTGTGGGGTGAGCGTGTGAGGTGAGCGTGTGGGGTGAGCGTGTGAGGTGAGCGTGTGGGGTGAGCGTGTGGGGTGAGCGTGTGGGGTGAGCGTGTGGGGTGAGCGTGTGAGGTGAGCGTGTGGGGTGAGCGTGTGGGGTGAGCGTGTGGGGTGAATGTGTGGGGTGAGCGTGTGGGGTGAGCGTGTGAGGTGAGCGTGTGGGGTGAGCGTGTGAGGTGAGCGTGTGGGGTGAGCGTGTGGGGTGAGCGTGTGGGGTGAGCGTGTGGGGTGAGCGTGTGGGGTGAGCGTGTGGGGTGAGCGTGTGGGGTGAGCGTGTGGGGTGAGCGTGTGGGGTGAGCGTGTGAGGTGAGCGTGTGGGGTGAGCGTGTGGGGTGAGCGTGTGGGGTGAGCGTGTGGGGTGAGCGTGTGGGGTGAGCGTGTGGGGTGAGCGTGTGGGGTGAGCGTGTGGGGTGAGCGTGTGGGGTCCCACCTGATGTGCATGAGGTTGGCGTCCATGCTCCAGGGTGCCTTGGGAGTGACGGGCACGGGGATGCCATGTTTCTGAGCAGGAGACACATTTACTGAAGACCACAAGTTTTACTAGAGTTTAGGAGACGTCTGTCTGCTACGCTCAGAACATTCTAAACATTCACCTCCTGCTGATTGTGCTGCACTTCTAGTAAAATGTTAAGATTTCACTCGAAACTTGAAATTGCTCTTCTACAGGCAAACATTTTACACCATAAGCACCATTCCTTCCAACCTGTTTACTGACTGAGGAAGGAGGCAGCACACTGACACAGCAGCAGCGCCCTCTAGAGGGCAGGCTGGGGACTGAGACACAACCGGTGTGCAGGTGTGTGTGTGTGTGAGGGCATGAGCATGTGTTTGTGTGCAAGTGTGTGTGAATGTGTGTGTATGTGGGTGTATGAGTGTGTGTGTGTGTGTGGGTGAGATCATAAAGTCTTACCTCAGCGTACTCCATCAAATCCTTTCTCCCACGGAAACGATTATAGAACTCAGGAATCCTCCAAGGAGCAATGATCTGAAGAGAGGGAGGGATAGAGAAAGGGAGGGAGACAGACAAACAGACAGGTCATAGAATGATGAACCGTTATCAGTCTGTTATCAGTCTGTTAACAGTCCATCTCGGCACATTCTAACCCCTCACCTTGACCTCGGGGTACAGGGCATAGCAGGTGAGTTCAAACCGGATCTGGTCGTTACCCTGGAAAACAAGAACGTTTACACTTAAACAATACAAGACCACAAAATCAATCCTGTTTGACAGGATCATCAAACCAAACTTTCCTGACCCATCAGAACCACATTCAGTAAGAGCAGAAATCCCAACTTGGTGGTGACTGTCTCCATCTAGTGGTCTAACAGCAGCACCGCACTTCCACAGCATGGAACTGCAGCTGCTGCAGTCCTCCCCATCCCCATCCTGACCCCTGGGTGACCTCTCACCTTTCCCGTGGCCCCATGGGAGACGTACTGGGCGCCCTCGCGGCGGGCAATCTGCACCTGGCGGCGGGCAATGCAGGGCCGTGCTACGGAGGTGCCCAGCAGGTAGCGGTCCTCGTAGATGGCGCTTGCCTGGACTGACGGCCAGATGAACTCCTCCACAAACTCTGCCCGCAGGTCCTCTATGAACACCTGCAGGGCCGTGCACACACCTGGTCACACCTGGTCTCCACATGGTCACACCTGGTCTACACATGGTCACACCTGGTCTACACATGGTCACACCTGGTCTACGCTCGCTCACCTTCGTGGCTCCCAGGGACTCAGCCTTCTTGCGCGCAGCCACAAAGTCCTCCTCCTGTCCGATATCAGCCTGCAGAGCAGGACGCACAGATGGATTTAGTTCCTCCTGTACTTCTGACATCCACTATTTATCCTGTCCTTATATTCACTATTTGTGTGTCGCTTTGGCAAAAAGGGTCGGCCAACTGAATAAAATTGAAATTGGATTGATTTGAAGTGCTGTTAACACCACCACACACACGGATCCTTACATGCGTGCATGAACCACTACAGGACCGACTTTACTCCATATTTAATTTGCGTTCACTGAGAGATCCCTTACATTCCTCTTTGAGCCTGTTGCTATGACACCAGACCACACCAGCACCTTAATATGAGATCTGTAAACAGCTCTCAAGTACCAACACAGAGACAACAGGAGATATGTGACTCTGTGACCATAATGAAGTGAAGGGCAGGACACTACAATGAGGCTGGAGTGGTGAGGGCAGGTGAAGTGGTGAAGGGCAGGACACTACAATGAGGCTGGAGTGGTGAGGGCAGGTGAAGTGGTGAAGGGCAGGACACTACAATGAGGCTGGAGTGGTGAGGGCAGCTGAAGTGGTGAAGGGCAGGACACTACAATAAGAATCCATCCTGGTTCAGCAGCTATCCTTGAAGGTTCTCAGAAGCGAAAATATTTAATGAATCTGCATGTTCAGGTCTCCACCTTCCCTCGTTTCTGCTGCACTGCACAAGGCACACAAGCTCTCCGATAACACTTTCATTTTAATCATGTATTCATTTGTCGATGCACTGAAGACAAGTATTCCGACAGTTTAATATTCAGGTCACGTCTGGTGACTCATGAACTCAGTCTGCAGGATGCAGAAGGGTAAGATCAGTTTTCCTGGGTTAGGGTTAGTGCTCACCAGAGAACATGTTTAGGCCAGACATGGAAACAACAGTCTACACATAAAAACAAGTTAATCTTCTTCTTCTTGGAACTCTAGGAAGCCGCCCACATAACATAGCAGAGCTGGGTGTTAGCATGGGTGTTAGCATGGTTGTTAGCTGGGTGTTAGCTGGGTGTTAGCTGGGTGTTAGCTGGGTGTTAGCATGCGTCAGAGGGACTTCCAGGTCTTCCACTTGTTAGGGTTAGGGTTTCCATGTGTGGCTGCCTGGTTTGAGGTGTTTCTCTGCCACAACAAAAGAGAACATTTCTGCAGGAGCGACAGGAGAGCAGGACGACCACCGGATCAGCTCAAACCCAACCAGGCTTCAAGGGAGGCCTGTCTGTCTCTGCCCTGCTATGAATGACGAGTTAGTATCTGCATGCATTGCAGTTCTGAACTGGACAGTGGGGCTAAAAGTTAATCCAGAGAGCTTTGCTGGTATTATGCAGTCAGTAGGGTTAGGGTCAGTAGGGTTGGCTTGAGACTTGTAACTGCAATAACAGCATCACTGACTGCTGATGTGGAGGTTAATAAATACACGTTTTCTGGGTTAATAAATACACGTTTTCGATACCAACACTAGTTACTCATGGATGTAAAATGAGTAACTATTGAAACACTAACAACAAGGCTTGTGAACCCCAACTGGCACACACACACACACACTCTCTCTCACACACACACACACACACACACACCTGTTGCACACACACCTGTCCTCTTACCAAGTATGTGATGACGTCGTATCCTTCCTCCTTGAGCCAGACGAGGATGCAGGAAGTGTCCAGTCCACCGCTGTACGCCAGAACCACCGTGCCTTTGGACATGCTGCCGGCTGCACAACACGAGCCACTCATCAGATGACCTCAGCAAACCCGTTAACACACCCAGAACGCAAACACACCCAGCAGCGAACCAGATCACCTGTTGCTCACTTGTAGCTACTTTGTGTTAAAAATCAGGGAATGACAGTGTCAACTCCAGACAATCCGTTATAAGGGAGAAGTTCACCATGTAAAACCCCTAGCTAAATGGATAGATACAGTTTTGAAAGATTACTTTTGTATTAGCCTGTAGGCGTCAGCGTAAACGAATTTTGTTTTCTGAGTGTGCAGACACTGGAAACATGGATGTGTGTAGACAGGGGCGCCGGCAGGAATTTTGGGCCCCAATGGAAAAAAAATTAAGTCGATTATTTCTATTAGTTTTTCTATTTTTTGGGGGGCCCCTAACCCTTGGAATTGTCCCGACTTTTCCACCCAATACGGCGCCCCTGTGTTTAGAGGCAGTTTCGTGGCACACTAAATGCACATGCTACAATAACCAAAGGCTGGCTGTAGATGAAAATCATTGGCACCATCTAAGATCATAGTTCGTGCAGAAAACGTTATCGTTCGACCGTGGATGTCATAAATATACTGAGAAAGACATCAGTAATTATTTTTTTGCTAGCTAGTAGCGAAGGGCTTGTAGCTGCCACTAACTATTCATTAATATCTCTTGAGTTATTCGGTCAGTTAAATGTTTGTGCTTTGTTCGAGCGAACAGTAAAATGAACTAAAAAGAATGCCGTCAATTCAACTAAAGACAATTATATAAAGGTAAGTTACTTACATTACTGCGCAATATCAATGCTGTGACTGACTGCTGTAAGGAGACGAAGCTCGAGCTTGTGTAGCGAGGAGAGCTGGAGCGTGTGTTAGTTAGTTTAGAACAGCCAATCAAAGCCTGCGTCTTCCTAGGGGTGTGGTCGACGTTAATGCGTCTGCAAATCATATCGTACATTATCATCATAAATGTCTCCTAAAATCAGTTTGTCAACCGATTTCTTTAGAATCAACACAATTTGATTGTCCATGTAACACAAAGTAAGCTCTTACAAATTTATCAACAGAGCCGCCAATTCGTTTTCTCTGTTCGCTGCCTTCACACTAGAACCAATTTCCCGTCTGGATAGACTGAACACTCCTGCTCAAAGTATAACAGAGAGAGAAAACGTTTTTTTGCATCTTTATTCCATCGCCATGATCTCCAAAAAAACTAAACAAAACAGCCAAAAAAAGGATCCAAAATACATCATAAACGTCTGAAAAAATTATTACACAGATCATTTTTTTCTTATACAGAGCAAAAACAAAGTCTAGGTGACCGCTGCTTGTGTTCAGTTCAGTGTGTCTCTCTGGATGTAATAATATGGCGTTTCACAAACGTGTATCTCCCCCCTATTGCCCAGATCAAACACAGTCCACTATTCAGGCGTACAGCAGAGACGTCCAGTACAAACGGCCCGAGCTAACAATTGGATTTTCAATCAAGCGCAACTTCAATCCACCAATTAGTGTGCGATGTAACCCCCCCCCCCGTTCCCCCTCTCTGAACAGTGAGGGGGAACCGGTTTTGTTTTTCAGTGCCTGAGGTCTCGAGATCAGTAAGATGAGTCACAGACCGTCTTCCCCACAGAGCGGGTAAGAATGACATCTTCCCCACAGAGCGGGTAAGAATGATATCTTCCCCACAGAGTGGGTAAGAATGATATATTCACAGGTACCTCTGATACATACTCTCCACTTTGCCACTTTTGCATTTATTCACAAATGTTTGTTAAAGTTATGGTATAACATCTGTTAATACAAGGTCATAGACATACCTTCCATAGACAGAACAGACTCTTTTCTAAAACTCCACCATGTCACAAATTAGCTACCTTGCTCTTGTGACATAGATTATTGTGCCGTTTATTTTTCTTGCCACCTGGACAAACTGCCATAAATAGCTGTATAAAAAATCCAGTATCAACCGAAAAGAAAAAAACTGAAAACTAAAGACAATGGGAGAAGAAATGAGGCATGTCAGAGGGGGCTCATGTGACTGTGTTTGTGATTGGCCAGAAGACTGTCCCTGGGGGGCTGTGATTGGCCAGAGGACTGTCCCTCAAGGGGCAGTGGTGTCCTGGGGTTAGTGGTGGTGCTAGGGTTTCTCCTCCCCCCCCACTGCCCCTCCTCCCCACTCTCCCATCCATCTCTCTCCCCATCCATCTCTCTCCCCATCCATCTCTCTCCCCCTCCACTACTATCATCACTCTCTCCTACACTCCTCCCTTAACCCCCCCCTCCCCCTCTACCATTCCTTCTTCTTCTCGTCCATGGACACGCCCCCGGGCCCCAGCGCCACCACCAGCAGCAGGCCTCCGATCACTGAGGTGGTCTGGAAAAAGTCGTACTTCAGGAAGTCGTGCATGGGCTTGTAGGCTGGAACGCTCCAGAAGGCGTTGAAGTAGACGTTGATGGCCAGGAGCCAGAGGACCAGGGTGAGGGCGGCCAGCTTGGTCTTGAAGCCCACGGCCACCAGCACGATGAGGGCCGTGCCCACCAGGTTCTGGAGGATCTGGGGGGAGGAATCTAGCATGAGAGCACACTGACAATGCGTTTGTGTGTGTGTATTGTGTGTGTATATTGTATCCATATAATGTTTGTGTTTATAGTGCAGAAAGTACAGCAGATCAGATGGGACCTCCTCTGAAGGTGCACTGAGCCCTGACCCCCCCGCCCCTCCTAACCCTGATGCCCCCCCCTCCTCTCCTTCTAACCCTGACCCCCCCTCCCCACTCACAGAGAAGAAGCTGGGGTCAAAGTGCAGCAGGGTCATGAACATGAGCACCAGCAGTACACGGCCGCCCAGCTGCATGTACTGCTTAGGGGAGCTCTCCCCCATGGAGGGGACGCCCGCGAACATGCTCTTCCCCTCAGACCGAGACTCAGCCAGCAGCAGCAGCAAACCTCCACCCAGGGCCAAGTTCCTGGGGAGGAGAGGGGGGAGGAGAAGGAGGAGAGGAGAGGGAAGAGAGGAGAGGAGAGGGAAGAGAGGAGAGGGAGGAGAGGAGAGGGAAGAGAGGAGAGGGAAGAGAGGAGAGGGAGGAGAGGAGAGGGGGGAGGAGAGGGAAGAGAGGAGAGGGAAGAGAGGAGAGGGAGGAGAGGAGAAGGAGGAGAGGAGAAGGAGGAGAGGAGAAGGAGGAGAGGAGAAGGAGGAGAGGGAAGAGAGGAGAGGGAAGAGAGGAGAGGGAGGAGAGGAGAAGGAGGAGAGGAGAAGGAGGAGAGGGAAGAGAGGAGAGGGAAGAGAGGAGAGGAGAGGAGAAGGAGGAGAGGAGAAGGAGGAGAGGGAAGAGTGGAGAGGAGAGGAGAGAGAGGGAAGAGTGGAGAGGAGAGGGAAGAGAGGAGAGAAGAGGGAAGAGTGGAGAGGAGAAGGAGGAGAGGGAAGAGAGGACATGAGAAGAGGGAAGAGTGGTGAGGAGAAGGAGGAGAGGAGAAGAGAGGAGAAGGAGGAGAGGAGAAGGAGGAGAGGGAAGAGAGGAGAGGGAAGAGAGGAGAGGAGAGGAGAAGGAGGAGAGGAGAAGGAGGAGAGGGAAGAGTGGAGAGGAGAGGAGAGAGAGGGAAGAGTGGAGAGGAGAGGGAAGAGAGGAGAGAAGAGGGAAGAGTGGAGAGGAGAAGGAGGAGAGGGAAGAGAGGACATGAGAAGAGGGAAGAGTGGTGAGGAGAAGGAGGAGAGGAGAAGAGAGGAGAAGGAGGAGAGGAGAAGAGAGGAGAGAAGAGGGAAGTCGAGAGGAGGAGGAGAGGGAAGAGAGGAGAGAGAGGGACCGAGGGAAGAGTGGAGAGGAGAGAGAGAGGGACCGAGGGAGGTTCAAACAAAGTTAGTCAGACAGCAGATCATACAAGTAGCCTCACACGTTTAGCAACACAGCAGTCAGACCTGATGAAGACAAAGATACATACCTCATCAAAAATTTAAGATCCCATAAAATGCTGTATGCAACAGTCTGGTGGAAAAAATAAGATATTTAGATGTAGAAATGAAGAAATATGAACGTGCCTGATGAATATAGAGATAAGAGAGCCAGATAAGCAGACTGACCTGTAGAGCTATGATTCCGAACAGTCCAAAGCAGGCGTACTGTACAAAGTTTCTACTGAGGATGAGAACACAGCCTCCTGCAAGAGAGATTAGATATTATTGGACTCATTCATAATGACCTGCCTCTGCCATCTCCAGCCATACTACCCAGACCCCCATTTCTCCTGCTCCCAGTCCAGCCCCCCCTTACCCAGCTGTCCAACGAGGTTGAGCAGCACAAAGGAGGTTGCCAGGAAGTAACCGCAGCCCCAGGTGGCCTCGATGTAGTCTCTCTGCTCGCTCCACTGGAACCACATCCTGATGCCGTCCTCCAGGAAGGTGCTGATGAGACACAGCCGCGCCAGGTGAGGCAGGTACTGCTTGGTCACGCGTAGGAACTAGGGAGAGGAGAGGGGAAGAGTTAGGGCTGCAACACCAGGAAGTAGGGAGAGGAATGGAGAGGAGATGAGTGAGAGTGGGTTAAACAGGCCTGTCCGATTGTCCGGGACTAGTGATTTTTTTATTTATTGTAAATGTATTGTAATGTAATAAGTATTAAGACTGAACTTGTCTGATATTTCTATTTTAAATATTTTTCAAACCTTTCGAAACTATTTGCTATATCTTTTTCTCCCAACACTTTTTTTTACTTTACTTTTCACACACAGTGAAAGGAGAGGAGGAGGAGAACAGAGAAGCCTAAAACAGAATAAAGCAGAGCACAGTAGAGTATAGTAAAGTCCTCATCAAGTACTCATCAATGATGCAAACCAATTTTTTTAAATAAAAACGCAAATATTTTTTCAACCTTTCAAAACGTTTTGTTGAAACTATTTTTCTAACCTTTAGACTCTTATTTCAAAACTTCTTTCAAACCTTTAGAAACTTAGAATCAGTCTCACTTGCCCAAAGGACAAGTGGCCAGAAACATTTAAGTCAACCTCTGACTGTACGGTACCATCCTCTCCTCTCCTGCAGGAAACACAGACACTGTCTATAGGTCAGTAGTACAACCATATCATCCATATCTTACAGGGGAGAGGGTAAGGATCAATGGTAGAACATTTGCTTACACATCAGGACGTCCCAGGTTCAAATCCCCTAAGTGAATATATTACATGACATTATTGTTACAATATGTTCAAAATGTTCCAACTCCTGACCTATGTTCCCTACAGTCTCCCACAGAACTTCCTGAAGGATATTTTATCCATCCCTGGCCCCTCCCACCTTCCTGTCCACATCAGCACTGGCTGGGCCAGATAGCCATTCACATGAGCACTGTCAGGAAGACAGCAAATCACATCAGTTCTGCCCGGGCCAGCCAGCCAATCACATCCCCAACAACTCCCACGAGAGATCCGTATGAATGGAAGGGCTAGGCAGCCAATCAGGATTAGCGTGAGGTTGTTGTGACAGAATGGCTCCAGGCCATACTAGAATTATTTGCACAGAAATGTCAGCTGGAATGTTTGGTGTCCCCTTGTTTGACAAAGCTGATAACGGGAAAGCTTAAACTGCTATTGTAGGTTTCCAACCCCACGTCAACACAACAGCCTGCAGGCAGCGTTAGAGAGGGCTACTGTTCGGTGACTGTGCGTTGTTACCTACAAGCAAACACCTCTCTCACCTGTCAGAGGAGGGGTGGAGGCAATTCAACGTCACCTTACCTACTTTAGAAGAGGAGAAGGGGGAGCTGTGCTACCCCAGCCCAGATGCGCGAGCTGTTCTCCCCAGAGGGCCGTCAGCTAGTGGAGTGAAACTCTGCACCGCTGCCGGGAATAATGACGCTTCCTGTCCACTCCTCAAACTAGTACCAGTCCTGTAACCTGAACTATGCCAGCCTCAAAACCCCCTATATAGGCCAGGACATTCCGAGGGGATTGCAACTTCATCCACAGAGCCCGGTATTTCTTACAAGCAGGCCACGAAGTTATGGAACATCAGGCCAACATTACAGGCACAAACATGCGGTTATACCCGTACAACCATCGGTTACTTGAGGGTACAAGCAGTCTGGCTGCTTGCGACTACCAGAGCTGTGTCCCAATAAGCACCTCTTACAGAGAAACACTTCAAACTAGAACACGACATTATAAGGCCTCCGTGTACCGACATGGGATCAACCCCACACTGGCAAAGCTGATCTGAAAGTTGAAAGTACTAGTAACTATTGAGTTGCTATTGCGCAATCTACGTGCTTTTTCAAAATGTGATTATCACCACACAGGAATGTCCCAAAGGTAAATGTAGCCATTTAGCTGGATAATTAAACCACGTACTGCAACGTATATTATCAGAGGCAAAATTAACATTTCTCGTGTATCGAGCAAGCCAAAGGCACGTTAGCTGGCTTAGTCTAGCTCTGCAGGAGAAAAAAATCATTGATTGAAAAATTACATTAGCTTTTAGCTACGTACCAAAATAACTACGGAATGAATTTTGATCGGCACAAAAGTCACATATAGACAGACTAGATGCACAGCCTACATGCTATTTAATTCGCTAGAAAAACTTGTGTGAACTAATTAATTAGCTAGCAGCTGACTGGCCAGAATCTAACGTTAGCTAGCTCCACTTCTGTTTGGTGGATGAACAAGCTAGCTAACGGGCTCACAAATGCATTCCGTAAACCCCGTTACCTGGTCCGCGACGTCTTCCGCCGTGTTCATGAGATCCTCCTGACCCATGTCTTACTATATCGAGGTTAATAACAAATCTATATTGATGTCGAGCAGATTATTCGCTATTGTGAAAGTTCCTTTCTCTTGTTATTTACTGCTACAAATCTCGCCTGTCTCAACGGAGAAGGCCGCCTCCGCCCCACAATGCCTCGCGTGCCTACGGTAGCCCCCTACGGTTCTGCAACCGCTGCCTGCCACGTATACTCAAGATACTCACTAACGGGCACACCGTCTGCCCAATTCTCTAGGTACACACGTAAATACAATAGTCAACAATTGTTCATATTCTTCTGTTGAGGTTAATGTCAGACTGTGACCAACATAGCAAACAATTATAGAGCATTCTCTCATGTAGTGAGACGAGGAGACTGCAAGTAGAGCAGCATAGGAGGTTATAGGGTTTAACATTTTAGACAGGTATCAATCTCAAGCTTTAGTGTGAACCCCAAGAAGGTAGATTTAATGACCAGAGTAAAGTAGTCAGGGCACTTTTATTGTTGGCTACTTAAAAAATAAATCTCTGCAGAACAGTGGGAGTGAGGTAGAGGGCAGAGACGTGAACGTTTGACTGTGTTTATAAAGACTACCTATAGTCATGTGAAAAAAAACTTATTGTAAAGAAAAACAAACACAACATGAAATAATTGATAAACTGCAGAATACTATATAGTTGATGTCTAACACACAAGTCAGACCTTGATTCTGTAGCTGTAACCTAGCTTAACACAATGTTACAGGAAACGTATTAGGAACAGCTAGCTCCTCAGGCTAGCCCTCGGCCACCTCCTGCTTGGTCCCAGAGGAGCTGGGGCCAGATCCCACCCCAAAGGCGTGGCTGACCACGAAGGGAAGGTCAGCCACTGTGGCCTTTAGAGAGTCGGTGTAGCTGGTCTTGGCCATCCAGATCTGCCTGCGGACGGCCACTGAAGCGGACATGACCCTCCCTGAGAGCTCCGCCTGATGGGACGACATGAGGAGGGTGAACTGTCCGATGAGCTTCAGCTCGTCCAGAACGGTCCCGAAGCGCTGGGCGTGCTGGTCCTTGGCCACCTCCTCCAGCAGCCGTCTCTGGTAGTCCGACAGGTAGCGCAGGTAGTTGGCCGTCTTGGCTAGCATGCCGCCCGTCTCGTACATCTTCTCCACCAGCATCTCCGTCACACGCAGCTGCTCCGCTGGTAGCGGGGAGTCCTTCTTCTCCGAGGGTGTCACCGCCTGGAAGATGGCCGACATGAAGCAGCTGACCTGCGGCATCTGCTGGTAGGCAGGGGACTGCCAGTCGTGGAGGCGGTACAGCCGGGACAGGTGTTCCCGGTGGGGCAGCGAGCTGGCCGGGTTCTGCCAGCTGCTCTGGACTAGCTCCTCAAACTCTGGCACCATGGTGGGGTCTGGAGGGCCAGATGCTGAGCTGGGGAAGTCTACACCCAGGTAGCTGGCTGCTCGCGCCACCAGACTCTGCAGCTCCTTGGCCTCTAGCAGGTCCTGCTGGGAGAGGGCGTCTGCAGACTGGGAGGCCTCCTCCCGCTCTGCGTCGCTCAAAGGCCTGGAGACGGATGAGATGGACGAAGGCTCCTCTTCCTGTTTCACCACGGTGATGGAAGCCGTGACCAGCTGCTCACTGGACGAGCCCAACTGTTCCCTCTGCTGCTGCACGTCCCGTGACGTCTTCTGAGGAGCGCAGGAGGTCTGGGAGGACACAGAGAGCAGCGTAGCGGCTTCCGCGGGTCTCCTCTCCAGAGCCTCAATGCGTTTATCCAGGAGGCTCCACTGCATGTGTACGGCCTGTTGCTGGGCAACCAGCCTCTGCTGCAGCACCTCCAGCAGCTCACGGTGCCTCCGCCTGCCCCGCCCCGTCCCCCGCCCGGACCTCCGTCCCGTTCCCGATGCACAAGAGTCCTCCCCGGAGCTCCAGCAGGGGGAAGAGGAGGAGGAGGAGGGGGAGTGCCTCCGCCTGTGACCCGCCCGGCTCCTCTTGGCCCGCTGGGAGCAGCGGGATCGACATGAGGAGAAGTGGCGGCGTTTGCGTGAGATGGCGGTGAGGCCGTGAGGGCCCAGGTGGCTGATGGAGGGGGTGGAGTCAGCGGACTGCTGCACGGCCAGCTGGGACAGGTAAGCAGCTCTGGATCCCCCTGGGCCGAGGGCCATCTGGGGCGGGGGAGGCGGGAGGAGGGTGAACACGACTGGAATGCTGGAGGGGTGGGTGGAGGCAGCGGGGGAGAGGTGGGCAGGTGGCAGGGTGGGGCCTGGGTCCGGCTCAGCTTTGGGCTGGCTGATGGGGGCTGCGGAGGCCTCAGGCTTGGGCTGGACCTCGGAGCGTGCCGCCTCATGCTTCCGCTGCTGGCTCTCCCGGTGCATCACCTCCTGCACCTTGGTCAGACGGTTGATGCAGGTGCTCCAGTCCATGCTGGCACAGTGGGGGCACTTGCCATACTCCAGCACAGCCTCCTTAGCATGCTGGAGGCCCAAGCAGTGCAGACACAGTTCGTGGGTGTCCTTCACGGGGATCTTGTGCTTCCGACAGTCACACCATGTGAAGCGTGGAGATGATGTGGCCATGTCCTCCAGCTGCACCAGCTAGACTCCAGATTATTTGCGTTCCTGTAACAAGTGAATAAAGTCAAATGTCAGAAAAACACTGTAAATTCTTATCCCCGCTAAATCATGGCACAAACAGCTAACAGCTTCAGCACTAAACGGTAGAAGGTTTATTTGTGTGCATAACTCGCATCAACTATTTAGCTAATTAATCACAGCGAAGATTGTTCACACAAGCACGCCAACTGACGCGTTTCTATTTGTTTTAATAATCTTAACAAAAGGTGTGTAAACAGGGGATAAGTACATACATATAATACATTTCCTTTTCAAACAAGGTTTTGATTTAACATGACGATGGCAGCATTTCGGATTGGGAGGAGACTCCCCGAAGAGCCATGGAAGGGACTGCCCGTCTTTGTGCGGTTCCCTCCCCCACTTGTGTTGATGTTGCGATTTTAAGTGCAACATGAGAATGACAGAACATGCAATCTGACAATCCCACTCAAGACATTTTAATGCATACTCACAAACGCGTTTTCTGATAATGTTAGGTATGATCCAAAATGAAACACGATCTGCAAAAACACTGCTCTGCATGTGGTGAGATTTGTCTCCGCCTCCTTCTGCCTACGTCATTCCCTGTGCGACAGAGGCTCTCAGCAAGATGGTAAACAATATGCAACCGCTCTCCTTTATGGGAAAATAGCTTTGACGATAACGCAAAAAAATACATTATAAGTGAAACACCAATTAATATATTTAAGTGGCAACATTATAAACTATATATGCATGTTACATCTTACATGTTTGTTTTCCATGTGACTCTAAAAGCTTAACAAGAACAGTCTGGAATGACAGTCAAGAAAGTTTTTTATTTTCCATTTGTAATCTTTGCGCCGTTATTTGAGCCTTTTCTTTCCTTGTGGTTCTTGAACTTTTTCTGGAAACGACAACCTTGAACCTGTAGAGGCCAAAATGAGAACAATGTCACCAATACAATGAGACACCAGCCTCGACTATAAATTGTTGTGGAAGATAAAGGACGCTGACCTTTCTGCGTTTCTGTGGAGCCTGTTTATCTACTTCCATTTCCTCCTCTTCCTCGTCTGTTTGAAAGTCATCCTCCTTTGTCTGTTCTTCCGCATCCTTTGTTGTCTCTTCTGCAGGAAACATGGACGCTACAAGAACAGAGGTGTCAGTCTCCACCAGCCCTTACCCGTCAGCCTCACCAGTACACACATGGTACTGACCAAGTATTCAGCTATCCCCTCACAGCATCCAACAGCCAATCAGAATCCATAAACACTCAGCAAACTGTACAGCAGTACTAGCTAGGTTACAGCAGTCCTGCAGGGGTGCAGCAGTACTAACAGGGGTACAGGTCACTCATGCTGTCCTCAGAGTCACTCCCGCCATCGTCGCTGGTGCTTGGTTCCCAAGAGGCGCTCCCCCGCTGGCGCCCCCGGTCCCTCTCCGCCCCACTGTCTCTGGGTCTCTTCTTCTGCAAGCACACCGGGACGAACTCCACGCCCTGCTGCACACACTCCTCATCTGGGGAAGGGCAGGGTACACACACAGAGGAACATCCGTCTCAGGAGATGTTGCATGTACACATCTGCCAAATGAATCACATGTAATGTAATGGATGGCATCAATATTTAATGTATAACTAGAAGTCGGCTACTACTGTGGAAGATGTGACATGTATAACTGATATGAAATCCATGCTTCAGGACATTAGTGGAAGGACCATATCAAAATGGTTGAGACCAAGAGTTTATTTATGTTATCATGTCCAATACCTTAACATAATGAAACGTGTGCATGTGTACTAACATTTTTCTAGTGACCGCTTGAAGCGTTTCCCGTTGACGTGCCGCAGGACATGGTGAGGCAGGCGGTTGATGTGTCGGAGCGTCAGTTTACAGAACAGCTGATTCCTGAGGTACACAGGCATGTGGTACTTGTTGAGCAGGGACAAAATAATGTAATTTATTAAGCATATTGAGCCTTCTCCGAAAAAGTCAACGGAATGGTTAATTACACATAACGAAGATAAGAGAACCAACGGCTAGAATAAACGTAATGACAATGAATGACTTAGGTTCTAATGTTCTTTAATTAACAAGTGGTCAGATAAATTGAAATTAGTATATACCTAACTATGAACGTTAGTGCCTATCCGCAAGCTCCTTAAAGATATTCTAACTACAACGAAACCGAGCCCAATACTCACGCTTGTTTCGTGCTTGGTACCACATGCGGTTCATACTGGCTGTAGTTGAACTCTGCTGTGGCGCTTAGTTTCTCATACTTCTTTCCCTTGGTGAAGTTCTGTAGCTCTGTAAGACTGCAAGGGAACTCGTGTCCGTTGAGAGAGCATTTTATCTAATAATAAACAGAGGAGAGGAGTCAGAAAACATTGTCGCTAGCGAGCTTGTTCCATAGCAACACAGGTGTGCAGCGAATGGTAGCAGAGACCTGGCAAACGGTAGCTAGTAATTTAGCAGTTAGTTTATCATTAAGCAACCACATAATTCCAGTTAATAGCCAGCACACCTTTTTGGAATCCGTCAGTTGAAGAAACGGGTGATTTAGAAGGAAGGCTTTAAGGTCTGCTGGTAGCTCGTCCATATTCAAAAGAAAGTAAAAAAAAATGCTACACCCCTGACAATTTGCACACACGTGGGTTCTCTTCTCCTGGAACGTTTTCGACCGCAGCAGATGCAAGTCGCACTCTGGCGCCATCTACTGACGGTTCATCGTAACGTAAACACAGCCAAGGAGACCACGAAATAGCCCGTCGTGTAAAATCTCTTACCATCTACAATATCTTCTTGTCGAAACATCTATATCAATTCACAAAGACACAAATCGTAGCTGTTAATGCAAATGTGCGTTTGTCCTGTCAGTTTTGCGTTATTGATTTGACAATTACTTGTAGGCATCACAGTAGGTAACCTCGAGACTAGTCGGACCCCAGTCAGCTGACAGTAGAATCAAGCTAGGAGCACAGTCCATTTCATCTGTCACAAATCAATGATCTGTCTCTCTTCTTTATTTGATCCCTTGACGCTCGATAGATACATATACTCAGGATACACATCAATATTGGTGTAGGCCTACTTGCATCTGTAACATCTCGTATTGTGAGTGGCTGGCCGACCTGGGCTAGACAGTTAGCACAGTAGGTTGACCATTTCAATAACATTCACAAACAATGTCGGGACCAAATGGAGATCCCGACCTCTCTATGGACGACGGCATTATCGACGACGAGGACGAGTTCAGCGTAGAAGGTATATTTCTAGCTTGTGTTTCTGGTTTCTGTACGATCACTTTTGACTCTATTATCTGCCTCAACGTTGTCGATTCATTGACATGACGGAATACCCACAGTAGCTAGATTACATGTGTAATCCGTTATTTTTGCCATAAAGTGCTGTC
Organism: Osmerus mordax; assembly: GCF_038355195.1. Lineage (NCBI taxonomy): Eukaryota > Metazoa > Chordata > Actinopteri > Osmeriformes > Osmeridae > Osmerus > Osmerus mordax. The sequence continues at coordinate 348,849 of NC_090069.1, read as the reverse complement.
ATGTTCATAAACAGTGAGAAATTGTGCCTCACCTAATTATTTTTTGTGTGTCAGACATCACGAGGTGTGTTAGCATGAGATCCAGTGCCCCATTACACAAATAGTGTTATTCTAAGACAGATGTATCTCCTACCTAAAGGTTAATTAGGCTACTAAAGCTATGGTCCTGTTTGGCAACTTGTAAACTAATTAATTCCCATACTCTCCACTCTCTTGGAAGAGTACGCAGCCATCAACTCAATGCTGGATCAGATCAACTCGTGTCTGGATGACTTGGAGGAGCGCAACGACTCTTTGAACGGCAAACTGCAGGAGTTACTCGCGGCTAACCGGCAGGTGAGACATGAGATGCGAGCCCAGCAGAGCGCTCCCACGGCCTCCGCGGAGGATAAACCGATGCAGGACGAGTCCTCACCTGCCGAAGCGGAAAAGGACGGAGAGTCAGAGTGAAGGACGTTAACACAGCAACATTGTTCAGCTGTAACGGACTATAACGTAAAGCGAGGCTAGAGCTCTTCCCATAACAGTCCTCAGCAACACTCCACCCACCCGTGTGAACGTTTCCTGAAGTGTGCTGTAGTGCAGACGCATTGTGTAGAGGATGGAAAGGGGCTTTATGTTCGTTGTCCAAATTATGTAGCACTTCCGGATTTTTCTTTGGTTCTAGTCAGCACCCTCAGTACGGTTCCTGCTATTAACTACACAATGAGCCAAATGCTGACTGCTTTCATCGTTCCTCCGAGTTTTTCCATTGATTTGCTAATCAATATATAGCCTCTTCATAATCATTTACCTATGCATTAAATATGGTTGTGTTGTTCGCTGTCTTGACTCATCGTAGGCCTATAGGGAACATACACTGGAGATGTATCAAAGAGGTCATGTGTGCCGTCTGGTCTAGTGCAATATGAAACAGGGAAGGTTTTTGTTTCTCCAGTATATCTATTTAAGTCGTTTTATTGTATAATTGTTCAAGGTGAATAGTGAGCAGATATGAATCAATGTGGCAAGCAATTGTCAAATTTTATTATAAATTAAAATGACCCCAATACAGAAAACAAACATCCAAAAATACATTAAACTTGCAGCTTCTAGAAAACATCACTTGTTCATCTGTCATTTGCAGAATAAAAATACATTTGGAAACATACATCTTTTGTTTGAAGTTTCTTTCTGATTTAGTTGAGCTGTATCTAAAAAGGACCAGCATTGTATCCTCACATGCCCAGACCTCTCTCCCCTCTGTTCCTCAAACTGGCCATGTACTGCTGCAGCGCATCAGTGTTACACTACTTTACTGTCCCACATCCCAAGATGTAATCCCCTCATTTCAAAAAGGGGAACACATTTGTGAATGAAACAGAGAGCTACACAATTTAGTGAAATAAAATACAGAATCCACAACTCCACTGTTGGAGTTAGACATGTATTTGCTATGAAGAAGGATGCTGCCAGCGGATGGGTCTAGCGCTGGTGCTCTCACGGTGGTTGAGCTGCTGGTTATTCATCCTGTAGCTGCAAGTCTGCTTCACACACACACAACATCTGGCCACGAGAGGCATGTCCTCTGGACAGTTCTAGAACTGATACCAGCGGAACGATGAAGCCAAACGAGAGATGCTCGTACACAGTATTACATGGGTTCCTTGTAGTCCATAGCGTTGGAGCAGATTACGTTTGAGGGTATTGTGAGGGGTGGGTGCAAAACAAATGACAAAAGCGACAAAGTTAAGGTAGAGTGATTCATCACTAAACTATCCACACCTCATATACAGTACAAAGCACATTTGTCAGTTGGCTGGTGTGAGCATCATTAAGCCTTCTGTCCAGAAGGGTTAGCTGATGGGTCTAGCCACACTGACCACACTGACCAGGTCCACTTAGAACTAGTGACTGTTCCCATCAGGGAGGGCTGGTGACTGTTCCCATCAGCAAGGGAAATGAGAATGAAAGCTGAACCTTGCATAAAAATATTTTGCAGCTGTTTAATCAAAACAAGAGTAAAACCTGCTCTACTCTAGGCCAAAGTTAAAATTTTATCTAAAAAGGACAGTTTTCTGGTCTTGTGGAACTTTGAAGGTTTAGTCTGTGATGTCACAGACACCTGGCATTGGTAGTAACCAGAGGGGTGGCTGTTGTGTAGGCGAGTGGAAACGCCCCTCTCCTGGACAAATGCATTTGAGGTAGCCTACCTGTAAGATCACTACTGTATTAAGGAATTTTATTTAGGAAATAAAAGCAAATAGACTCCACTTCCAAGATCCGGCACAATCTGAATATCCGACAAAAGGAGTTTCAGTAACCACGACAGGCGATACATTCCAGCACTTGCAACAGGAAATAGCTGATTGGATACTTGGATCCCAGCTGTCTGATACTGCTTCCTGGTAGGACTGAGATGGCCTATCAGTGCCCTGGCCTGCTGTTACCATAACACCCACAGCCGGCAGCACCAGCACCATGGGGTTCTGAGACTGGCTCAGTTAAAACCCCCCCATCTAGAACGGTCTCAATCAGAGCCTGAGAAGTCTCCAGTTAGGGACTTCCTCGTTACACTGTCCATGACAAAAAGCACTTCAACAAAACTAGGATCAAATCAAGCAAAAGTACCGTTCAAACCTTGTTTTGTATTATTTTTTTTATTTCTTTATTTTTAAAATATTTTTAATATTTATTTTTTTAGTACCCCACACAATAGTTTCAGATCAGGTCACCTGCTAAAAATGCTGAACTCAGATCAGCAGAGCTGCTACATTCTAGAACCTCACTAGAAGACGGCACTTCTCTAGAGCCACAATGTGAAAATAAAGACCTTGTTCAACAGCACCAGCTTTGTCAGCTGCCTCCAACACCACGTGTTAATCGAGCTGAAATCGACCCCACATTTTTTCCCGCATGATTCATTTAACACTTTAAGAAGTAACATAATTTGTTTTCTGATTCCACTACTGCAGACATGTTTCTGTTAAATGCTCCCACAGGTGCTCAGTGGGATGTTATAAGAAATCCCAACAGTTTAGAGGAGCCAGGACTCTTTCTGAATGAGGGGAGTGTGTCTTTGTAACGCACCTTCACAGCTGAGATCTACCAAGCAACTCTCCCACATCTCCCTCCACCTCTCACCGCCTCCTTGTTGCCCTGCCAGACCTGCGCTTGGGAGCAGCTTTAGCCTTCCCCACGCTGGGCTTCTCTTCTGGGACAGGGGCAGCCTCTTTCAACTCCTCCTCCACCTCTTCTGCCTCTCCTGGAACCAAGGCAGGGTTAGAGGCAGCCTCCTCTCCGGTCACCTCCAGCCCCAGGGGGCAGAGCTGCTCTGGGCTGTCCTGGAACAGGATCCCCTCCTCGGGGTCTGCAGGGGGGCTGGGGGAGGGGAGGTCTGCAGGGGGGCTGGGGGAGGGGAGGTCTGCAGGGGGGCTGGGGGAGGGGACGTCCTCTTGTACTGGTATGAACAAGGCCTGGGGGGGCTGGTTGTCTTGGGGCTGGGGGTCTTGGTGGTCCTGGGAGGGCTGGTGGTCTTGGTGGTCCTGAGGCTGGGGGTCCTGGAGGTCTTGGGGCTGGGGGTCTTGGGGGTCTTGGGGCGAGTGGGGGTCTTGGTGGTCCTGAGGTTGGAGCAAGAGGCTGGAGGCCAGCCTGGTGATGCTGACGGTGGGCTGCAGCAGGGCAGAGTGGCTGAGGCCTGGCTCCTCCACGTCTGACTCCAGAAGCTCATCCCCAGAGAGGCACTCGGACCCGGAGCTCAGGTGGCCGCCACTCTCCTCCAGACCGTCCAGGCTGGCCTCTGCCAGCGGATGCAGGGGGGGCGCTGCGGCCTTCTGGCTCTGCAGGCTTCTGAACTTCTGTTTTAGACAGAGGGAGGGAGGGAGAAAGGGAGAGACAGAGGGACATGAAGATTTATCTTCTGCTTAGAATATTTATCTTCTGCTTAGCTTTGAGTAACTGGGCGTTTTCTGTTGCCACTTGCAGACAACCAACCTTGAGGTTGTTGAAGTGCTCGAGGGACGTGCAGTGTGTGTGCCGGGCGGATGACTCGAAGTGGTAGAACTGGTGACAGAGGCGGCAAAGGAAGCCAGCCACAGGAACCAGGAAGCTGGAGCCTACGACAGGAAGCAACACAGGATGTGACAATGCTTCAAGACACAAGGGGGGAGCGGGAGTCGAGGAGAAAGCGAGGAGGAGGAGAAAGCGAGGAGGAGGAGACAGCGAGGAGGAGGAGACAGCGAGGAGACAGCGAGGAGGAGGAGACAGCGAGGAGGAGGAGACAGCGAGGAGGAGGAGAAAGCGAGGAGGAGGAGACAGCGAGGAGGAGGAGACAGCGAGGAGGAGGAGAAAGCGAGGAGGAGGAGACAGCGAGGAGGAGGAGACAGCGAGGAGACAGCGAGGAGGAGGAGACAGCGAGGAGGAGGTTCCTTACCGTACACCGTGTCTGGCTGGTGCTCCTCATCATCTGCCATGTCCTCCAGGGCCACCTCCCGCCGGCTGCCCTCCTGTAGGACGGTAGCATCACATCACCTCAGGACCTCATATCATCTCACCTACTGTACTGTAGTTATATCATCTCACCTCCTGTACTGTAGTTATATCATCTCACCTACTGTACTGTAGTTATATCATCTCACTTACTGTACTGTAGTTATATCATCTCACCTCCTGTACTGTAGTTATATCATCTCACCTCCTGTACTCGGTTTACATCTGACTGTCTATCACTCAGGGTTAGGTAAAAGGTAAAGGGGTGCACACAGACTTACCTGTCTGTCAGAGCTGTCCTGCTCCCCCTCCCCCTCCTCCTCTTCCTCCCCATCGTCAACATAGCAGCCGTCTGCATCCATGGCAACCATCTCGGCCAGGGCCTCCGGTCCGCTCTCTTCTCGAAGCTGCAATAAGAAGAGGAGGAAAGAGAGATGAGAGAGGACAGTTAATCCAGGACAAACTGTATTTCTAACTATTGTGGTAGAGTAACATTTAACAGCATAGTCAACATAGAGAAAGCAGAATGTGTCTCCTTAGTGACTGAGGGTTAGGGTTACACACACCTCCTGCACCCTCTGCCCGTGCTCGTCAGACTGCATGTGCTGCACAAACAGACGAGGAGTCCTGAAGAGCCTCTTGCACACCGTGCAGGAGGGGCTGGCCATGCAGCTGGACCGCTGCGGACAAGCACAGGGCGAGGATTACATCCTAGTCAGCTACCAGGGCACAGTGTACAGTATGCTCTGCTGGAGTGAGGGCAGTGTGACAGAGTGAGGGCAGTGTGACTGGAAGTGAGGGCAGTGTAACAGGAAGTGAGGGCAGTGTAACAGGAAGTGAGGGCAGTGTAATCAGACCTTGTGCTCCTTTGTCCGGCGGTGCTCCAGGACATTGCTGGTGAAATGTGTCTGACAGGAGGCACACCATCGCTGCAGCCCTGGCCTCTTCTCCCTGAGACACACACACTAGTGTGAAGCATGTATAGTGTGTGTAGATGTGTGCGTGTGTGTATACGCACGTGTGTGTGTAGACGTCTGTGTGTTTGGTCTCTTCTCCCTGAGACACTAACACACACACTAGTGTGAATCATGTATTGTGTGCAGATGTGTGTGTGTGTGTGTGTGTGTGTGTGTGTGTGTACCCGTCCCGGCGTGCGCCCTGCAGTGTCTCCTGTACGCGGGGCAGCAGTGTGACCAAGCAGGCGTTGCTCATGTGCTGGATCTCCATCATCTTCTGCTGGTGGGACAGGCCGTTCATGTGGCCCTGGAAGTTCTACACACACACACGCAAGCTGTTACACAGCTCACTCAGTCCATCACACTGATGTTAAAGCTGTTCGGCTTTAACAACGTCAGCAAGGTCCTATACATTAACATTTATTCATTTAGCAGACGCTTTTATCCAAAGTGACTGACAAGAAGCTTCCACAGCCTTGCTCTCCTCCACAGCCCTCCTCACCCATCCTCTCCTCCACAGCCCTCCTCACCTCCACAGCCCTCCTCACCCATCCTCACCTCCAAAGCCCTCCTCAACTCCGCAGCCCTCCTCACCCATCCTCTGACTCCATAGCCCTCCTCACCTCCGCAGCCCTCCTCACCCATCCTCTCCCTCCTCAGCCATCCTCTCCCTCCACAGCCCTTCTCACCTCCGCAGCCCTCCTCACCCATCCTCACATCCACAGCCCTCCTCACCTCCGCAGCCCTCCTCAATAACACAGTAAGGTCCCCTATATTTACCAAAAGTACCGTTGTGTGTGAGAGAGAGTGCAGGGTTTCCTTAGTACCTGCTGGTTGTGGCAGGTGATGTTGCAGATGTAGCAGTAGAACCTGTTAGCTGCCTCGCCGCTCCCCTCCTCTTGGGGGCCTGGCAGGGGGCCGGCCTCCCCTCTGGCCTCCGCGCCAGCCTCCTCAGAGTCCTGCAGGTTCAGCTCTCCTCTCTCGACCTGCTTTTTCCAAACACACACACACAGAGCGTATACAGATATTTAAAATGTTCCCTCCTCACCTCCACGGCCCTGCTCACCTCCACGGCCCTGCCCTCCTCCACGGCCCTGCCCTCCTCCACGGCCCTGCCCTCCTCCACGGCCCTGCCCTCCTCCGCGGCCCTGCCCTCCTCCGCGGCCCTGCCCTCCTCCACGGCCCTGCCCTCCTCCACGGTCGTGCTCACCTCCACGGCCCTGCTCACCTCCACGGCCCTGCTCACCTCCACGGCCCTGCTCTACTCCACGGCCCTGTTCACCTCCACGGCCCTGCTCACCTCCACGGCCCTGCTCACCTCCACGGCCCTGCTCACCTCCACAGCCCTGCTCTACTCCACAGCCCTGCTCACCTCCACAGCCGTGCTCACCTCCACAGCCCTGCTCTACTCCACAGCCCTGCTCTACTCCACGGCCCTGCTCACCTCCACGGCCCTGCTCACCTCCACGTCCCTGCCCTCCTCCACGGCCCTGCTCTCCTCCACGGCCCTGCTCACCTCCACGGCCGTGCTCTCCTCCACGACCCTGCCCTCCTCCACGGCCCTGCTCTCCTCCACGGCCCTGCTCACCTCCACTGCCGTGCTCTCCTCCACTGCCGTGCTCTCCTCCACGGCCCTGCTCTCCTCCACGGCCCTGCTCTCCTCCAGGGCCTCCGCAGCCTCGGCAGTGCTGCCTCCCTCCTCCAGGAGCTCACAGTCTGGGGAGGAGACATGGGATAGTTTACCTCCGGCCTGGTCATCCAAGTCTCACACTACACCACCACATTCACATCTTACATTACAATATCCTTCGTAGTTTCTTCACATTACTACATAGATTTGTATTAACAATGTGTGAATTTAGCAGAAGCTGTTATCCAAAGTGGAGAGATTAACAAGTTAATTTATATGTTTTTAAGGATCAGATACTGAGAGTATGAAGGTTCTGAACTGAGGAGACTTGGAAGAGTCCAAAACTAGAGAAGGGTGTGTTCACCTCCAGGCTGGCTGTCTGTTGCTGGGCTCTTACACTCCACACCACCCAGCACTCCGGTTGTCTGCACAGTGGACTGCTCCACAGGCTCCTCTGAGCTGAGCGAGACAGAAAGAAAGAGTATAGGAAGTAAGATAGAGCACAGGAAGAAACCAACAATCTTGCCACCGTTAGCTGGCCCATGTTGGTGTTCATGAGCAAGTTACAACTACAAAACAACGACTCATGGGGGTCACGGACTCATGGGTCACGGACTCATGGGTCACGGACTCATGGGTAATGGACGGGCATGGCTCATCCTTGATGGGGGCCCCAGCCTCCCACTCACCCCTCTGTCCGCAGCTTCTTCAGGACCGGCTCCTCCTCGGGGGGCTCAGGGGGCGCGTCTAACCCCCCCACTCCTCCATCTGGGGGAAAACAGGAAACTCTAAGAGGCGCGCAACACAGACCTCTTCTCTCCACAGCACAGACCTCTTCTCTCTGCAGCACAGACCTCCTTACTCAACTGCACATTGGATTATTGTTCTTTCACATCTAGCAGTTCCACAGTGTAGACTAGGCTAGTTTATGCTTCCTTCTCACATACTGGAGGGGGTGAGATAAGGGAGGGGGGTGAGATAAGGGAGGGGGGTGAGATAGGGGAGGGGGGTGAGATAGGGGAGGGGGGTGAGATAGGGGAGGGGGGTAGAGGACAGAAGCGTCTGAGGTCCCTAACCCTACCTCCGAGGGTGTGGTCACTGCTCCTCCCCACAGAGCCGGCTGCCACAGGAAGTGCATCAGTGCTGCTGGCAGGAAGTGAGTCTGCACTGCCGGAGGCTCGCTGCTCGCTGTCCCGCTTCCTGCCCCCCTGCCGGGAGGAAAAGTCCTGCAGCACCAACAGCACCATCAACTCACCACAACACCATCACACAATACTCCTGCAGCACCAACAGCCCCATCAGCTCACCACAACACCATCACACCACACAATACTCCTGCAGCACCAACAGCACCATCAGCTCACCACAACAACATCACACCACACAATACTCCTGCAGCACCAACAGCCCCATCACACCACACAATACTAGGACATACATGAGAGGTTTGGGCTGGTGGCCATGTTTACCATGTTGTTGTTGTAGTAGCGGGCATGGGGGTGGAAGTGGCGTGCAGGAAAGCTCATGTGGGGGGTCTTGATGGCCACGCCCATGGGCACAGGCCCCAGGAGGGAGGCCCGCGCCCCCGCAGAGAAGAACTGGCGAAACTGCTGCCCCCCCATGGCAAAACCCCGCATGTTCCCTGGAGGAGGAGGGCGGAGGGGGAAAGAAATGGGGAGAGACACAGAGGGGAGGGGGGAGGAGGGGGGAGAAAAGGAGAGGAGATGGGGAGAGACAGAGCGGAGAGGGGAGGAGAGGGGAGAGAAGGAGAGGAGAGACAGAGCGGAGGGGGGAGGAGAGGGGAGAGAAGGAGAGGAGAAGGGGAGAGACAGAGGGGAGATGTCTTAGATGCATACAAAGTGACGCTGGAAGGTACAGCCCACTGCTACAACACAGACGAATCAGCATATGACCGTAACCATGAGCAACACTTGACATCCCGTTCTATATGAGGATGATGACAGGAGAGCAGACCTACCCTGCATCTGCTGCATTAGCAGGGCTCCCTGCAGCATGGGGTTTGGGGCCAGGATGGTGGTCTGGGTGGCCTGGCAGAGGTTGACCATCCGGGGGGGAGGTGGGCCTTGGGGGGGCACCGTCATGGGCCTGCTCCAGAGACATGGGATAACATGAGCAAGCATGCTGGCAAAACATTAACTGCTAGTGAAACATGAAATAGAAAAAATTACAATCTACTTAAGATATGAAGTGAATATAAGGTTTTTTAATTATTGTGTATGCGATGCGTTGTTCGCCTGACATTTGTTACACCTGCCAAAACTAGGAGAAAGAGGGGCCTGTTGATCACCGACCTCGAGTTCAGAGGCTTACCGTCCTGCTTGGTGGTGGTGATGAGCAACATGGTGCGACGGTGGGGGTTGAGGTGGTGGAGGTGGAGGAGGAGGCGGAGGAGGAGGCTGCTGCTGGAATAGTTGCTGTAGCTGTCGTAGATGTTGGTGAAACTGTTGTTGCTGCTGCTGCTGGTGATGGTGGTGGTGAGGATTATACATGCCGGCGTTTTGTTGTTGGTGCAGCTGAAAGCTAGCTAGGCTAGCTAGTTAGCTACTTCTCTGTTGCGACCGTTTACCGAGATGCGCAGTTCAGTTCAAGCCTCCTCGGCTTGGTTTGGTTCTTCTTCAGAAAAAAACAAAAAGCACTTAATAATCTGATGCGCAATAAACCTGTTATCTAACCATCATGTTGATATGCAATCAGTAATGCGCATCTAACAAAACGCATCAAGCTCAAGCACCTCTTGTTCACTGACGCTGATGGACTCACTTCGAAATCATTGAATCGACAAAACTTCCAACAACTTCCATCCCAGCTAAGGTGTGGTAGCTATCCTAAAATAGTTAACCTACACATTTTGTCGAAAAAACAATACAGCTGCCTAGTTAATTTTAAGTCACCAGAGCCACTACAACTTGCCCATCAAACCAAGCTAAGGCAGCTAATGCTACCAAAGCTGACGGGAGCTACCTAGCTAGCTAGTTTAGCTAGCAGCAAGCTACTACTAGCTACGACTTCAAGAATCCTTTCAACATTTTCAAACTTTGACAATCAATTTTACACGAACACAATCTGACGAAATACCTACTTTAGAATCTGCAATCTTTAGACAGTGTGTAACTGATTCCCAATAAAACCCATTGATCATGCGAATGCAGAAAGCAGACTTCTTCAGTTGAACAACAATACCGGAGCACTTCCGGGTCAGGATCTGACGTGCAGATTTTTTTTAAGGAACTGTTACGGATCATTATTATGATGATGAGGACTTACAATCCTCTAATGATGACTCATTTCAAGTGAATAATTCAAATTTATCTCACAATTACATCTTAAAATCTCACAATAATTATGTATTCTCTAACCTTTACAAAGTAATTGTATAAAAATACTATCTTTATGATGAACAATATTTATCAACAAACATAACGACAAACTGTCTCATAATTAAGTCTTATAATCGAAATGACGTAGACATGTACAGTAGCAAAGTATTAAGATATCTTATCTAATAGTAATGAATTACTGTCTCACATGTAGGATTTACTATAGCATTGGTTAAAGAAACTGGAGTCCAAAAGAAAAAATGATCAAACAAAAAGGGGGTGCAGACGCTATCTTCTAAGATCTCATGGGTGAAGCCAAAATGTTTGGCTGTTTATTGCCGGTCATTTTTTCATCATGTGAGTTACGTTAGAATCAGGAGGCTAGATGGGAGTCGCGTGATTGTATCCTCATCGGACTATTTTTGTTGTAACACGCAGCAGGATTCTAACATGTCGAGCTCTTACAAAAACAGGTGAGACAAGTTACAGTTAACCGTTGTTGCTTATGTCACATCATATATCGGATTAGCTGGTACGTAATTTTTTTTATCGAATACTGTGATCCATCGTGGATACGGTGGATTATGGTTCCGTGTTTGAAACTGGAAACCGAGGCTAACAAAGTGTGCTTGCTACGAGCAGGCTAACGTTGTGATAGTCCTGGCCTCTTTGAATTGTTAAAAATACACCCTTCCACCCCCAACTCGATTTAATTTCATATTTAACTACTCCTGTTATTAAGAGACAATGGGATGTCCTTTACATGTCTATTCTTTGTCGTGCTGTTCAAAAGTGGAAACATGAATGTTGTATTCGCTTTTGTTCTGCTAGCTCGCTAGCGCTAGATGTATTTTACAGCAGCGTTACTACAGCCATACAAGTGAAGGCATTTTCATTGATATGGCAAATTTTTTATTAGCAGCGAGTAAGAGCTTGTTAAATGACAAATAGTCTGTGCCAGTCGTAAGATGGCTATCTTCCTTTGTCGACTACTTCAGCTTGAATTAAACGTTTGGCCACATCAATAAAGTTACGTATTTTGCATCTATTTTTTCACTGCATTTCCGGTTTACACATTTCTAATGATGTGAAATCTATTCACACATCTTCTTTTTTACTTGTCATTTAGCAAACATAAGGTATTCAGATAAGGTAGACAAGAGAGATGGACGGTAACACTATTTGCTTAAAGCTCCACTGACAAGGGGAGGACAACTGCAAAAAAGATACTTTTGATTATATGTTCTGAAATGCATCTTAAAACAATGTCCATCTACAGTCAAACTTCACAGTAATTGTTTGTACAGTATTACACAATTCCGAACAGAACGAATGGGAGCTTGTCTAACATCTATTCCACCTGGTAGCAGAACTATGTAAAGTGTGTCCCCTCCATTAGATCTCTCTTGTACTGCTAATCCTCTAAAGCAGCGATATATAGTGTTGGTAAAGGATTATTACAATTCTTACCAAGTTTTAAATGACATTTTGCCTTTAATTCATCATGACCGAAACGCCAATAGTTGCACTTGGCACGTTCACGAAAGATCAACTGACATTTCTGCCTTAACTTGCATACGCCCCCCCAAAAAATATAATTTAAAAACTTGCATACGCCCAACGCATCACTTCCGCATATTGCATAAGCCAGGTCAACAACTTCTGGTAGTGAGCAGTTATGTTAGTTCTCAAACACAAAATAGGCTAGGGAGCTAACCATTTTTAGATCCATTATAATGTACTTAATCTGTCAGTTTGCTTGCTAGTCGTTAATGTTAACTCATATAAATAATTGGTCTGTCATATTTGTTCCCTATGGATAATGTAATATAAAATGTCTGTCTCAGTTTCTAACAAAAATCTGGAAACGAGAGAGATCTCGGCGACATGTTATGGGTCGATGGGAAAAAAAGCGAGAAGCCGTGCAACTCGAGTGTAAGGTTGATAAGAGAGCAAAAGCTGAGGGTTATCAACCTGTTCTGGTTATCAAAAGTCACATTTATAACTTGACCGGATTGTCTACATCTGACCTGGCTGTGTTACGCAGGTCACCAAATCCAAAAGAGAGATGCTTATTAAGAATCTTGGAGGCTTAACCCCCTGTCTTAAACCAGAGGTGACGAGTCTCGGTGTAATCCTGGACTCAGATTTGAATTTCAACTCTCACATTAATAAAGTGACCAAAACAGCTTTCTTTCACCTGAGGAATATAGCAAAGGTACGACCATTCATAAACCAAAATGATGCAGAGAAGTTAATTCATGCTTTTATATCCAGCCGGCTGGACTACTGTAACGCACTTTTCACTGGTCTTCCCAAGAAAACCACTGAAAGACTACAGCTCATTAAAAATTCTGCAGCTAGATTATTAACCAAAACTAAAAGGAGAGAACACATTAGTCCTGTCCTAGCTACTTTACACTGGCTCCCTGTTACCTTCAGAATTGACTTTTTTTTTTTTACAGAAAGTCTTACTTACTTACTTACTTACCTCTCTTTACAAAGTGTGCTTACTGTGGCGCTGATGGGCATTTTGTCTTTTTTGATCGCTGAAATAACATTTGCGTTGAAAGCGAACTGTTTGGCTCTCATGCTGTTGTTAAACGTGTGATAAGCGCGAATTAAGTGAACGGATGTGTTGGGCGTCCGCAAAAATATTTAAGCTATGTATGTGCGAAACAACGTGGAAAAGGTCTGGAATGGCTGCTCTAATGCACGTGTTAATTCAGCCAGCCCTGAGCCTGCTGGTGCTCATGTCTTTTCTGGGATAGTGAGGCGAAGGCCATTCCTGGAGGAGGGCAATAAGTGCAAGTCTAGTCAATTTAGAAGCGTAGAGCAAGCGTGCCTAGAACTGATGCCCTTTGACCGTTCCCTTGGTTCGATGTTCAGGCTCTGTCAAGGTAGTGCTGGTCTCTGGTGACTCGTGACTAGATTGGAGTGAACTGTTGTGTCAGGAGAATCTCCTTTCAGCCATGTCCTGAACTCAAACACGTCCTGTTTAACATGTCTCCCTGTATGCAAGGTTACACCCCTTCAGGCTCCATGGAAAAGAGATCAGTTTGTGGTTAAAACACAGAGGGCCCACAAGACGCATACTCTAGATCCCATCATTAACTTTTTAACTCGGGAAGAAGTGCTTTGCTGTCTCATGTAAAGCTTAACTTTGATGACCCTGTGGAGCTGTATCACCAGTTCTATAGAGTCTGAAAGGCCAAGTTAGTTGTCAGCCCTGTACGTTACGCATTTTCAACTCGGAATGCACGTGATACTTTTTGTCATTACGTGTGTGTCATTTAATGGATCCCCGCATTTATAAATGGATCCGCTCGTTGTAGTGTCTCGTGTCGTGAATAGTTTGCCCACCGGTGCCAATCGTGTTCTTGCGGTTACCCTAACTTTACTCTCTTTCGGATTAAGCCGACATATGCAATATCTGTGAGGTTTAGAGTGACGAGAGAGATTTACAAAAGTGCATAGGTCACTGATCATAACAACGAGATAGCCCCAACATTGCGAGCACCCAAAACATGAAGCATACATTGTGAAAAAACAAATAAGTGGAAAAGGGAAGAACCATAAGACCATGCAGTTAAACAAGTCACAATTAAACAACATTTAAAATTTTAAACGTTAGATGGATTAAACGTTGTACAGACACTGGGTTGAAGAGGACTGCCTTACATGATGTTTTATATAGTGTGAGTGTATGCTGTTTATCCAGCTACAGGGTTTATATAGTGTGAGTGAATGCTGTTTATCCAGCTACAGGGTTTATATAGTGTGAGTGTATGCTGTTTATCCAGCTACAGGGTTTATATAGTGTGAGTGTATGCTGTTTATCCAGCTACAGGGTTTATATAGTGTGAGTGTATGCTGTTTATCCAGCTACAGGGTTTAAATAGTGTGAGTGTATGCTGTTTATCCAGCTACAGGGTTTAAATAGTGTGAGTGAATGCTGTTTATCCAGCTACAGGGTTTATATAGTGTGAGTGAATGCTGTTTATCCAGCTACAGGGTTTATATAGTGTGAGTGTATGCTGTTTATCCAGCTACAGGGTTTAAATAGTGTGAGTGTATGCTGTTTATCCAGCTACAGGGCCATGGAAGCTGAGGATGGCACTGTCATGTCACCTGTCTACCTGAGACCCCTTTAGACCCATAAAACAGCAGATGAATCTAAAAAGGTAATTCTTTTATTGTTAATTTCAGGATCCAGGAGTTCAAGGTAGCGCTGAGTGAAGACAAGATTGAGTTGAAGTCTCTCAGAGAACTGTGTTTCAGCGGTGGGTTGGATTACTTTCAGGGCAATTCAGTTTTTCATTTGCTTAATTTCCATCATTAAATTGTATGTTTGTAACTCTCAGGAATCCCATTTGAAGGAGGCATTCGAGCACTCTGCTGGAAAGTAAGTTTTCTTAAAAAGAGCTTTGTAAATAACTTAAAAAATATTTCCAATTGGGAAACAGAACAGTCACAGGTTTTAGGCAGTTTTAAATTTACAACAAAAGTTCAGCTGTCTATGTTTTGTAGATTGTCAATTATGATATTGATAACCATGTTGACTGGTGGCACATGCTGTACAGATTCTTCTGAACTACCTGCCTTTGGACCAGACAACATGGGACTCATTTCTCAAAAAGCAGAGGTAAGTCAGTCTTCTTTACAGTTCTTATCAGTCTCTCCAGATATTTGCTAGCCTTGCAGGTTGTCTGCTGAGACTTTGGCAGCAGCACAAAGCTACTCACCAGTAAGGGCTCTGTTGTTGTGGTTGATGACGTCAATGTTGGGAGCAATTCCTCTCTGAGACAAAGCTGGGTATCAGGAAGGTATGTGCAGCGACTGGGTCATGCAGGTCACTGATGAGGCCTAACTGAGTTAGAGGTAGAACTGTCCTGGTCATTAAGACCCTCAGAGACAGAGGAGCTGGTTTCTCCTGACCGGACAGGCTCCAGCAGTCAGGAGAAGAGGACAGGAACCACCTTGTTTTACATTACATTTGATTCACTTAGCAGAAACTCATGTCCAAATCGACCTGCAAATTGTGCACATGGAAAGTGAAGTCCAGGTTGAGCTTGGAGACCTTGGTTCCAGTGTGTTTCTTTCCTCTCCAGGGAGGGTTACTCCCACTTCCTGAGGGAGATGACAGTGTGTTTCCTTCATCTCCAGGGAGGGTTACTCCCACTTCCTGAGGGAGATGACAGTGTGTTTCCTTCATCTCCAGGGAGGGTTACTCCCACTTCCTGAGGGAGATGACAGTGTGTTTCCTTCATCTCCAGGGAGGGTTACTCCCACTTCCTGAGGGAGATGACAGTGTGTTTCCTTCATCTCCAGGGAGGGTTACTCCCACTTCCTGAGGGAGATGACAGTGTGTTTCCTTCATCTCCAGGGAGGGTTACTCCCACTTCCTGAGGGAGATGATCATCCAGCCGGGCATCGCCAAAGCCAACCTTGGGCTGTTCCGGGAGGACGTCACCATGGAGGACCACGTGAGTGAGAAACGCAGAGATACAGTAGTGCCTTGTAGTAACCCTAACCCTGTAGTGCCTTGTAGTAACCCTAACCCTGTAGTGCCTTGTAGTAACCCTAACCCTGTAGTGCCTTGTAGTAACCCTAACCCTGTAGTGCCTTGTGTTCACCAAGCTGTAGAGAGAAGAATGCAGAAGCATTGGAAATCATTCAGATGAATTGGAGGCACAACTGTTATAGGAATAACAACTTCTATACTCTTGGAAATTGTAGCAATGTTATACTTTTGTCGCAAATGGAATGCTATGGAAAAATGTTTAAGGTATGTCAAGTTGAAAATGTAAACAGCACTGTGTGTTTCTCCCTTCGTCCTCCGGTGCTCTGCGCGCTCCTCAGCCCCTCAACCCAAACCCCGACAGCAGGTGGAACAACTACTTCAAAGACAACGAGGTTCTCCTGCAGATCGATAAAGATGTCAGGTAGGTTATCCTGAAGGTCAATAAAGATGTGTAAAGTACCATCTCAGCTACCAGGCAGCAGTATTAACACCTCCCAGACTGAAGTGACGGAGGTTGTGTTCCCGCTGCAAGGCGTCTGTATCCAGACATGGCGTTCTTCCAGCGGCCGACAGACTACCCCTGCCAGCTGATCCTCGACCCCCAGAACGAGTATGAGACCCTGAGGCGCAGGGTGGAGCAGACCACCCTCAAGGCCCAGACGGTGGACCGCACCCGCAGTGGAGTCACCAACGTAAGTGGGAGCTTTAAGGCCTTTGAAGGCTTCCAAAAAATGATAATAAGAATGTTTTTTTTTCTTAATTTACTGTTACATTCATGACGTTAGTCTAAATTGCTCAATTGAATGTACTTATTAGCAATGTAAATACATTTCCCTTGATAAACGACATAACGATAAAGCATCAATTAGGAATGCCACAGTAACCATTGCAGAAACCTGTCTAGTAATAACATAGTACAACATAGTAACAAGAACCTTGCAAACCCCCTCCTGCCTCCAGATGAGCTCTCCAGGCAAGGCCCTCCACCTCTACCCCTCTAATGAGTACTCCGTGCTGCCCCGCGGCTTTGAGGCGCACTGGGAGGTGGTGGAGAGGATCCTCTTCATCTACGCCAAGCTCAACCCTGGCATCGCCTACGTCCAGGGCATGAACGAGATTGTGGGGCCCATCTACTACACCTTCGCCACAGACCCCAACGATGAGTGGAAAGGTGAGCTCTGGAATGAGGGAGACTGGAATGTTAGGGTTCGTCACAGGTTCAAAGCTTTCAATAAGAGATTCTACTAGATGAGCACGTGTGTGATGATGAACACGTGTGATGATGAACACGTGTGATGATGAACACGTGTGATGATGAGCACGTGTGTGATGATGAACACGTGTGATGATGAACACGTGTGATGATGAACACGTGTGATGATGAACGCGTGTGATGATGAACGCGTGTGATGATGAACACGTGTGATGATGAACGTGTGTGTGATGATGAACATGTGTGTGATGATGAACATGTGTGTGATGAGCACGTGTGATGATGAACACGTGTGATGATGAACACGTGTGTGATGATGAACACGTGTGTGATGATGAACACGTGTGATGATGAACATGTGTCATGATGAACGTGTGTGATGATGAACACGTGTGTGATGATGAACACGTGTGATGATGAGCACGTGTGATGATGAACACGTGTGATGATGTGTTGCTCAGAACATGCGGAGGCAGACACCTTCTTCTGTTTCACCAACCTGATGTCAGAGAACAGGGACAACTTCATAAAGAGCCTGGACGACTCCCAGTGTGGCATCACCTACAAGATGGAGAGTGTTTATTCCATGCTGAAAGACAAGGACATGGAGCTCTATCTCAAACTGGTGAGAGGTTTTGTTCAAACATTAAACTTTTTCAGTCATTCATTCATTTCCTGTGTTGAGTGACAATGTTCTGTTAGGAGAAAGGGTGTAGGAAATCAAATGGTTTCAGGTAGGGCTGGGCGATAAATCGATAAAAAATATTATCGAAGTAATGACTTCCCTCAATAAAGATATCGGAACATGAATTCATTTTCAATAATGTCGATAGAGAATAATTAGGAAAAGCAGTCCATTTAATTTCTGTGATGCAGGAAGAGACACTGAGCACCTCCAGTGGAGTAGCTAATATTAACCGTGGAAAATGATGCCGAAAACGGTGGCAGCGATAGCCATGGCGAGGGAGCAACTTCCATTAAAGAAATTATTCATAAAAAGGGTTTGTCTTCAGTTATTTGGAAGTGGTTTGGCTTTTTGAAATCCGACAAAGAGCAGAGCAATGTTCGGTGCAAATTGTGTCGTAAACAGGTGGCTACCAAGTCTGGTAACGACAAACCTTTTTTACCACCTGAAGCAAAATCAGTCGTTGGAACATGCAGAAAGTGTGAGTTTGCGCCAAGGTATTGATAAAAAGCAAGGTTTTAAAAAGTTACTGGACCCCAGGTATGTGCTCCCTGGACGCAAACATTTCTCTCACACTGCGCTGCCTAAACTTTATACCGAGGAAGAGACTTATTTTGCTAGCCTACTACTACAGATCTGTCTTCTATCGTCTTATTATCGTTATCGAATAGAAATTTAAATATTGTGATAATTTTTTACCCATATAGCCCAGCCCTAGTTTCAGGGTATTTCACTTCAATATAACAGAGCTTCAGACTATCCAGATATTATAAGAATAATGAATGTATTAGATGTGATTATTTTCTGCTGGACTATTTGTATGTTGCTTTGGATAAAATTGTCTGCTAACCTCCCTCTCCTCCCCCCCTTCTCTCCCTATCTCTTTCTAACTCTACTACCTTCCCTCCCTCTCTCTCTCTCCCCCAGCAAGAGCAGAACATCAAGCCTCAGTACTTCACGTTTCGCTGGCTAACTCTGCTGCTGTCCCAGGAGTTCCTGCTCCCTGATGTCATCAGGATCTGGGACTCACTGTTCTCCGACCAGGACCGCTTCAACTTCCTCATCCTGGTCTGCTGCGCCATGCTCACGTCAGTCCCACACCAATCAGGACACGGTAGCCGGTCGACTGTCCAATCAGTACACAGTAGCCAGGTTCACATGCCAACCACCACCACTTTGTCTCTGAGGCACTAAACCACCATAGTTTCAGAGGGACCTGTGTGTGTGAGTGAGTGAGTGAGTGTGTGTGTGTGTGTGTGCTCTCAGTATGAACGTAGCAGGTTAGGAGCCTTGTTGTGTTTTCCCAGTAGAAGGGAGATATTTCCAGGGTCAACGTGTTCCTGTTGTTGCAGATTGATCCGTGATCAGCTACTGGTTGGAGACTTCACCATCAACATGAGGCTGCTGCAGGTACGGACTCAGCTCTCTCCCAGGGCGCTGGTCTGCCAGCAGAGCGGGGTAGGTGATGGGATGTTGAAGGGTGTTTTAACAGCTGTGTAACCTCTCCCCAGGACTACCCCATCTCTGACGTCCACACCATCCTGACCAAGGCCAAGGAGCTGCAACTGGGCTCCTAGCGGTCGTCCCCCACCGAGCCGGCCCGGAGGGAGGAGCCTGGAAGCTGGTAACTAGAGCTGACAGGCCCCCAGTGCATTCTGGGAGGGGGAGTTGCACTCGGTCCCAGGTTCACCATCAGAGTACACAAACCTCCTCCCCCCTGGAGACAGCCTTGTTTATGTTTGCACTCGGGGGGGGGGGGGGGGGGGAGATGGGGGCTGGGGGGGGCACCTGAGCACAGTTCAGGAAGAGGACTGTCTAGAATAACGTCCATAGACTTCCCTCTTCATCCCAGGTAGTGGACAGATCCAACATGGCCGTCTTCCTGGCCTGTGTGGTGTCACGTCTTTGGAAGATCTCTCTTTTAAATATATTGGAAATGTACTTTTTTGCTTCATAAATGTTAACTTTTATTCATTGTGACAAACCAGGAAGGAGGATAAGAGGGTAGGAGGGCAGTAAGGTAGGAGGGCAGTAGGGTAGGAGGGCAGTAGGGAAAGAGGGTAGGAGGGCCTGGCGCTGAGAAGGGGATTCTTCTTACTCGAAATACTGTGTATTTTGAGTTTGATAAATGATGGAATACTATTTGTTTATTTTTGAATGGTGAACTCTGAACTACTCAATATAATGTTTGCCATTTTAACCAGTCATACCAGAAATGGCCAATAACCATATATTTTCATGCTAACTGGAATGAAGGTTTCCTTAATACCATGAATGAAGTGCTACCAGGTGGGGTTTGTAGAATATGACATTTCTGTAATTAAGTTTAATGTTTCTCTGTCTGAAGTTGATGTTACAAGAAGTGCTCGTCATCCTTGTTTAAAAACTGACAGCATTAACACACACCTACTGCTTACATCTTGCCAACTGCACAATTGCTATCCCAGGAGATGACTGTTCGCTTTAAGTGTATCTTTGCAGATAATTTGTCATTTTTGTGTTAAAATTACAATGTTGCCTACTTAAAATCTGTGATTTTTTTAAAAACTTTAAACAGCAACAGTTACTTCAAAACCAACACTAAACAAGATTAATTCACCCTTTAAACATTTGGATTACATTTGGATTGTATTTTACATATTTATGAAATGTGTGAAATTCTACATAATTGACATTCCAGTTGTCAGGGAAACGTCCAGGCTTCACCATCTGCTGGAAATAAATGATCAAACACAGACTCATTACAAGTAATGTGCTCATAATGTTCTCTGATGAAGCAGAATTTAATGTACATTTTCAGAAATGTTTGTCCAGTGCCATGTTGCCATATAGTGAAGCCCAGCAGTATCTGGCCAGTGTCCACATGGTTGGTCGAGTGAGTGATCCAGGGCTCCAGTGATCCAGGGCTCCAGTGATCCAGTGATCCAGTGATCCAGGGCTCCAGGGATCCAGTGATCCAGGGCTCCAGGGATCCAGTGATCCAGGGCTCCAGGGATCCAGGGATCCAGTGATCCAGGGCTCCAGGGATCCAGGGATCCAGGGATCCAGGGCTCCAGTGATCCAGGGATCCAGTGATCCAGTGATCCAGGGCTCCAGGGATCCAGTGATCCAGGGCTCCAGGGATCCAGTGATCCAGGGCTCCAGGGATCCAGGGCTCCAGGGATCCAGGGCTCCAGGGATCCAGTGATCCAGGGCTCCAGGGATCCAGTGATCCAGGGATCCAGTGATCCAGGGCTCCAGGGATCCAGGGCTCCAGGGATCCAGGGCTCCAGGGATCCAGTGATCCAGGGCTCCAGGGATCCAGGGCTCCAGGGATCCAGTGATCCAGGGCTCCAGGGATCCAGTGATCCAGGGCTCCAGGGATCCAGTGATCCAGGGATCCAGTGATCCAGGGATCCAGGGATCCAGGGATCCAGGGCTCCAGGGCTCCAGTGATCCAGGGCTCCAGGGATCCAGTGATCCAGGGCTCCAGTGATCCAGGGCTCCAGGGATCCCTGATTATAAGCAGATGTGGTCTTCATGTGCACCTCTTATCCGCCGTTCAGCATGAGGCCCTGTTCTACAGTGGCAGACTAGCGGTCTGGTAGGTTGTGATGCTGGTTGTCTAAGATATTAAGATCTGTTGCAGCTTTAAATAAAAGTTCTGTACTGTTAGTTTTGTGTAAAGAGTCCCAGCTATAGGCTGGGTACATGGCAGTAACCCAGGTGCAGGAGATGCTGGCCAGCCTGCCTGTCGTGGCCCAGAGACACGCTGACCCGGTCTTTCCTGCAGCTTTATTGTTACACTTGGATAGTTTGGTGAGGTTCCTCCTGCAGAGACCTTGGGCGTGGTGCCAGAACTCCACAGAGCTCCTGTGCTGGTTTAGTGTCTTTACGGTCTGCAGCTGCCAGGAGAGCTCTGGGGGAAGCTGTGACTTGGTTCCCATGCGGTTGTGTTCCAACTATACAGGCTGTGTAGGCCTTATACACCTGAGCTCAGATCAGGGTTAGGTGTGGGTGTGGTTAGGGCGTTTGTACACAGTGAAGAACTCCCTCCTGTCCCGTGCCCTGCTCCTCAGGCTTGTTGCTATGGGAGCTCCTCAAGCTTGTTGCTATGGGAGCTCCTCAGGCTTGTTGCTATGGGAGCTCCCGGGTGCAGGACAAGAGCGTGTGCTAGTTGAAGACTGTCATGTCAGGGAGGGGCCTGGCACAGAACCTCCGCTGGCCTGGGAGGAGAGCGAGGGGCTGGGCACAGAGCCTCCGCTGGCCTGGGAGGAGAGCGAGGGGCTGGGCACAGAACCTCCGCTGGCCTGGGAGGAGAGCGAGGGGCTGGGCACAGAGCCTCCGCTGGCCTGGGAGGAGAGTGAGGGGCTGGGCACAGAACCTCCGCTGGCCTGGGAGGAGAGTGAGGGGCTGGGCACAGAACCTCCGCTGGCCTGGGAGGAGAGCGAGGGGCTGGGCACAGAACCTCCGCTGGCCTGGGAGGAGAGCGAGGGGCTGGGCACAGACAGGTGTCCCTGTCCCATGTCCCCTGCCAGGGTGAGACAGGGGTGCCGTAGGAACACACAGGAACACACACGCCGTAGGAACACACACGCAAAGGAACACACACCGTAGGAACACACGCACAGGAACACACACACCGTAGGAACACACAGGAACACACACACCGTAGGAACACACACACCGTAGGAACACACACACACACGCGTGTCCTGAAGGTGGCAGGGAGAGAAGGTTCTTTTGATGCCACAACATCAGTCTGTCATCAGTCTGTCAGACTCCTGAGTGATGCTTGCTTCAGTAAAAGCACATGGAAGGAGTTTTATCAAATGTTTCAATTCAGTGAGGGTTATATGGATGTGGGTATAACTTGGTGCCAGAGCATTAGGGTTAGAACCCTAACCCAGAGCATTTGACTGCAGATCAAAGGGTTATAGTGGTTTCAGATTCCCCCTGTATGTTAATTGGATTAATAAAAAAACATTCTAAATGAACGAAAGAACATTTATAAAAAGAAAATGATGTAATTAAGTGAATCTGAAAGACCTCCATGCGATGGTGTGTTGAGGGTGTGAATCAAGACTTGACTTCTGTGTAACTAATGTTTACCATCACACAGTACAAGATCTGTGGTAAAAATATTGAAGCATACTTATTTTTGAATCTCTTGTTCGTTGACGATTGTAAATTTTTTATTTTATGGTTGTGGTTGTGGAATGCTGCAAAAAAGGATGTGAATGACTGTTGTCCGCATAAATGACTTGATTGTCAGTTGTTTTATGTCTATATGTCGTTTTTTAAGGATCGTCTCGTTGCTGATGTTTAACACTTGGCTTTATGGCTGAATATCTTCCAGAAGGGATGAAGGGAAGCTGCTCTTTCAGGCTGGTGAAAATACCATATTACTCTTTTTTTTCTTAGTGTTGTTTTCTTTGTGTTTGTGTGACTGTGTGTATGGCTACATACTGTATCTATTAAAGCCATTATTTACATGTTTTACACATTAAATATGTTAACAATGATTTCAACAAGTCTATATTGTGATTGTTTTATGATGATGTTTTAGAAAACAGGCTCATGTCAATCTTCAATATACTTCAGTATAAATATGCCCTTAGAGTGTAGTGGTCTCAACTCATGTTAGGGTTTAATACGACCCCCCTTACCTGTGAAAACCGCGTACTGAACTTGTTTAGGATTCCTTTTGGGGATTAAACTACATGTGATCAGTTTTACGCTATAGCGTAGGCTACATATTACATTACATGTATTCATTTAGCAGACGCTTTTATCCAAAGCAACTTCCAAGAGAGAGCTTTACAAAAGAGCATAGGTCACTGATCATAACATTGCGAGTAGCCAAACGTGAAGCATACATTGTGAAAAGCAAATAAGTGCCAATGTGGAGAACCATAAGAGCATGTAGTTAAACAAGTTACAAATTAAACAACATGAACCTCAAAAGAGCAAGAGTGTACCTGTAGAAAAAAGCAAGCAAAAATAATATAATATAATTCACAGCGAGTAAAAGAAGTTAAATCAGTTACAACTAACCAACAAGAGCAACAAGTCCCTCAGTAAGCGTCATTGTGTTCCTGGAGGAAGCTAACATCAGGTCCAGCAAATCACTCCTAAGTACCGTTGTACTCCCGGAACAAGTGCGTCTTAAGCCTTTTCTTGAAGGTGGGGAGACAGTCAGTGTCCCTGATGGAGGTGGGGAGTTGATTCCACCATTGGGGGGGCAGACAGGAGAAGAGCTTGGGTTGGGAGCGGGCACTCTTGAGAGGTGGGACCACCAGACGGTTGTCAGAAGACGACCGTAGGGGATGTAACTGGAGGAGAACCTTGATGTAGTCGGGAGCAGTCCCGTTAACTGCTCGGAAGGTCAGTATCAGGGTCTTGAATCTGATACGGGCCATGATGGGAAGCCAGTGGAGGGAGATGAGGAGTGGGGTAACATGGGAGCGCCTGGGTAGATTGAAGACCAGACGGCCCGCTGCGTTCTGAATCCTCTGGAGAGGGCGGGTTGCGCATGCTGGGAGACCTGTGAGCAGTGAGTTGCAGTAGTCCAACTTTGAGAAAACAAGTGCTTGGACTAGCAGCTGGGTGGAATGCTCAGACAGGTATCTCCTGATCTTCCGGATGTTGTAGAGGGTGAATCTACAACATCCGGAGCAGAGACCGCAGCAATGTGGGCAGTGAGGGAGAGCTTGTCATCCATGGTAACCCCGAGGGTCCTGGCAGAGGATGAAAGGGTCACCGTCGCAGATCCCAGGGTGATTGAGAGATTGTGGGAGATGGAGGGTTTGGCCGGGATGATGAGAAGTTCTGTTTTGGCGAGGTTCAGCTGGAGGTGGTGCTTGGTCATCCAGGCGGAGATGTCTGTGAGGCAGGCCTCAATCCTAGTTGAGATCCCAGGATTAGTCGGGGGGTACAACAGGTACAGCTGCGTGTCGTCAGCGTAGCAGTGGTAGGAGAAGCCATGGGAGGTGATGATTGGTCCAAGTGAGGTGGTGTACAGGGAGAAGAGGAGGGGTCCGAGGACAGAGCCCTGTGGGACACCAGTGGAGAGCTGACGAGGTCCTGACACTTTGCCTCCCCAGGAGACCTGGTTGGATCTTCCCGACAGGTAGAATTAGATCCATTGAAGTGCAGTGCCAGTGATGCCCATCTTAGAAAGTCTGAGCATGATCTGATGGTTAACCATATTAAACGCTGCAGAAAGGTCCAGCAGGATGATGACGGATGACCTCGAAGCCGCTCTGGCAGTCTGGAGGGCAGTGGTGACTGACAGGAGGGCAGTTTCTGTGGAGTGGCCAGTCTTGAAGCCCAATTGGTTGGGGTCAAGCAGGTTGTTCTGAGAGAGAAAGTTTGACAGTTGGTTTGATACAGCACCTTCAATTGTTTTTTAAAAGAAGGGTAGCAGTGATACTGGTCTGTAGTTCTGGAGGACGGCAGGGTTAAGGGAGGGTTATTTTGAGTAGAGGGGTAACTCTGGCCTGTTTGAAGGCAGAGGGGATATGCGAGCTACTACAGTAAACATGATATTGCTGACCAGTAAACGAATAGCCTACTACTCGAAAATGATTGTCCTTGTCTCGGTACGTAACGGTCTGGAGTCGTTCTTCATACCTCTGCACGTCTTAAATCTGCCAGCTCAATGACGCGCTCCGGGACAACGTCCCCCGGTAGCCTATAGGGGCATGGGCCGACACTTGTGTAGCTAATTTATAAATATCACTTACAGGGTTGTCTATATTTAGACGACTGTTTTGTGACTTCTTTTAGTTCCGTTTAGAGGCAGGATAATATAAACTATAGGCACCAGTCGAGATAAGCATCAACACTGTAACGGAGCCGTTTCAAATCGAGGTCAAATCTGCCCTTTAAGGCTGCGCACGCAGAAGTGAGCCTAGCGTCGAATATCTCGCCTGTTCGGTCAAGGATTCATCCTCGAGCATGGACTGACGGAGAGCCACAGATTTACTCCATTCTGAACCGGATCTACCAAAATGTCGGGATAATGTTTGAGAATGTACGTTTTATTTGCGTTCCTCCGGGTTCGTAAATGACCAACTGGGCTCTAGTGATTTGCCTGGCAGGTTAGGTACAGAATAGGGTGGGCAGACCGGCATACATCTGAAGGTTCACTCCGGTCTCATCATTGCCGCGAGGCTTTTTGGTGGAGCACAGCCGACCGATTTCATGTAGCCTAGCCTACCAAGATCGATTGCTGTGGATTGGAGGGATTGTGTGGTTTATTTGATCATTTTCGCCCTGATTTCGGCTATTAAATGCGACAACAGAGACGAGACTGTCCCTCGCCGCTCTATTTATGGGTCAGTATTTCTTTCTCCGCGGAACGGCCAACACCTCAGAGGTCTCATGAAGAGAGGACTCTGACTGCACATCCCGGCGGAGACGAAGCTCGGTGAGGCAACATGAGCAAGACGACATCCAAATCCAGGACAAAATTTCGAGGATTGAGAGACTGATAATGATAGAAAACGGGAAACCAGTGGATATAAGCATAAAGCACGGAGAATGAGGCTAGGTTGTCTTAGTATAAAACTAGTGATATAATAATAAAATAAAATAAAACAGGCGTAGTGGTGGGGTCATATTTTCTACTGACAACATTTTGCGTAGCCTAATAAAGGCCTGTGGTTTTGTAGACAAACACAACCTGCAGTTAGAAACGTTGACCCAGAAACCGAGATCGCGCCCTGTCATTTGTGGCCTCTAATTCATGTTATGATGTACAGTGCTAGCGAGAGATTATCAACCGCTTTGTCTATGCCAAGCACGTTTGTTTGGCTATTCACTTGTAGGCTACATCCCGACATCCACTGCCTCTGAGATTTATAGAGGCCTTAATCGAGGAATCCAACGGCACGTTGGCGGATTGTACAATCCTCAAACGAATTGACTGAAACTGGCACAAACGAACAGGCCTGTCGAAACAATTAAGGAATCGAGGAAAAGCGTCGATTATCATTATTAAGGCGCATCTCTGGAGCTCGTGAGGTGATGATATCACGCACAGGCGTAGCCTAATCGTTCGTGCTGCATATGAAGTGTCGCCCATTTGATTTTAAAGAGAGGATGAGAGGATGGGATGAGGATATCGTACATGTCAGTGGCGGTGGGAGCACAAAACGGTTGGGATATTTAGTAAAACTACATTAGTTCACCCGCCTACCCACGAGCCTATATCGGCGGCTCCATGTTATTACCCCACCATCCTCCCTCGGACAGACGGGTTATTACCCTGAATGGGAACCACATGTGGCCTACTTGATGCGGGAGCATTCTTTTAAAGACAACACATTCCAAACGGACTCATTTGTATAACGCGTTTACTTAACGCCCCGTCAGATTTTAAAGATTGACATTTGACAGAGGTGGATTTGATGACACACACCTGGACACGGCTGTGGTACTGTGAGGGTGTAGCTCTGTTAAAACCAGGAGATTCCCCGCTGACTGGAGGTCCAAGCGCTTCAAGTGTGCCGTCGGTGGGATTTGGGTTGTTCTGCGCAACATGTGTAGGCCGACATAGCCTGTGTCATAGAGCTTCATAAGACGTCAAGATTTGCCAGGCAATAGCAAAGGACGAGGATATGAATCCAAGAAGATGATGATGCTGGATACACAGGTAAGATAGGCTATAGCCTAAGACGTTTATGTTGGCACTATAAATGCTCAAATTCGTAAAAAGCGTGTAATGACGCAGACTAGACTACTATGCTTCTTAGGAACATTAGTTACACTGTCAGCCAGAGCATCACCTCAGGTCTGGCTCCTGGCCAGCTCCTTGGTGGGTTGCCATGGCACCATGGTCAGGACGCGAGCTGAGGTTCTTCTGCCTCAACGCCAGGGAACATGCGCAGAGCGGCTTAATCACACTGCCTCTGCTTCTTTAAATGGATGGTTTTATGTGTGAGAGAGAGTGAGTGAGAGAAAGTACTACAGAGAACCATCGGCCATGTTAATGCTACAGTAACATGATACAGGAAGTAGACCAGCTGTCTCACATCTCAAGCGGGTGTTGTGGGATTCAGTGTGCTTATAAGAAGTGTGTGTGAGAGAGAGAAAGTGTGTGTGTGTGTGTGAGAGAGAGAGAATATGTGTGTGTGCACTCTTGTGTGTCCAGCTCCTCCCTGTGTATGGGCCTGTCATTCAGTATCTAGCACAGCTTGGTGGCTGTGTTCAGCTGTAGCTGTCAGCTGGCAGAGTGTTGCTAAGCTAACAGGCCAGACAGCCAAGCCTGCTGTGGTCTCCATGGCAGCCAGCCCAGTTTACACCAGTGTGGGAAACAGGGAGAAAATAACTTCTAGCTGTGACTCCAGGCCTTGCCAAACACCCAGAAGAGGTAGCATCTGGCTAGTAAGCTAGTCTGATCCACGTAGCATTATAGGGTTAGGAGCATTAACATTAGCATTATTCATCATGTGGAATCTGTACATGAGAGCTGGACAATAAAGTGCTGATAGACAAAGACCAGGTGCACTTCTCCTTGTGTCCACCAGGTGTCACCGTTTCTCTTCAGATAAGACCCCCAGAGATGACCCAGTCTGGGGCTGTCCTGCTACAGTACACACCCACTGAAGTGAAAACCTTTTATTTTGTACTTTAAGTATGATTAAGGCTGTGGTTTTATGATATCCTGTTCTTTGTTTACCACAGACAGTGTAGCTCAGATGTTAACCACAGACAGTGTAGTTCAGATGGCAAAAGAGAACCAAGTTAGTTCTATGATTCTGTGAAATCATTTTATACAGCATCAGCTCTTTCAGGAACAGACAGTTCCATTCTGGACAATGAAATGTCATGACTCAGGATAGTGGTGACCAACTTCTCAACCAATCACAGATGAGTGAGGACATCTCAAGTGAGACACCTTCCCATCAGTCTCCTCCCTGTATTAAACACCCCCATAATGAACACCTTAATGTTAAACACTTCCATGTTAAACACCTTCATGTTAAACACCTCCATGTTAAACTCCTTCATGTTAAACACCTCCATGTTAAACACCTTCATGTTAAACTCCTTCATGTTAAACACCTTCATGTTAAACACCTTCATGTTAAACACCTTCATGTTAAACACCTTCATGTTAAACTCCTTCATGTTAAACATCTTCATGTTAAACACCTTCATGTTAAACTCCTTCATGTTAAACACCTTCATGTTAAACACCTTCATGTTAAACACCTCCATGTACATGCATAAATGAACTCTGAGATTTGCAGTTTGCCAAAGACACAAATGTTTCACGGGTTTCTAAACACCTTCTCCATGAATGTAGAGACCCCATTTCAGTAGGAACCCAGTTTCTCTTGTACCTCTCCCTGCATTCGTCTGCCTCCCCTCTCTGCACCCCTCCTCCCCCTCTCGGCACCCCTCCTCCCCCTCTCTGCACCCCTCCTCCCCCTCTCGGCACCCCTCCTCCCCCTCTCGGCACCCCTCCTCCCCCTCTCTGCACCCCTCCTCCCCCTCTCGGCACCCCTCCTCCCCCTCTCTGCACCCCTCCTCCCCCTCTCGGCACCCCTCCTCCCCCTCTCTGCACCCCTCCTCCCCCTCTCGGCACCCCTCCTCCCCCTCTCTGCACCCCTCCTCCCCCTCTCGGCACCCCTCCTCCCCCTCTCTGCACCCCTCCTCCCCCTCTCTGCACCCCTCCTCCCCCTCTCGGCACCCCTCCTCCATTTACTGGCAGTGAATGTCCTGGCCCAGCCCACGCGCAACACACAACAGATGTGGAAAGTAGAGCAGCGCTGAAGAATGCCTGAGGCCGAGTCTGCTTGACTTACAGAACTGGACACACTAAACACAGATTCTCTTTACAGTTACAAGTTTGGATCAGTTACAGGGATGGGGTGTTTGAACCGTCTATGTTTTTTATTCGTTATCAACATTATTTGTTTGCATCGAATTGTTTACTTTAGTTGGGCCTATCTTTATCATTTTAAAATCGTAACCTTGTGGACATTTGTCAGGGAATTCTTGTGATGCACAAAAACAATTGTAGGCTTATAGTCTACAATCAGACATCAAGATTAGGCCTACATGAGGGAATGAATAAATAGTAAAAAAGCAAAGTTTAGTTTAATGACAAAGC
Organism: Osmerus mordax; assembly: GCF_038355195.1. Classification (NCBI taxonomy): domain Eukaryota; kingdom Metazoa; phylum Chordata; class Actinopteri; order Osmeriformes; family Osmeridae; genus Osmerus; species Osmerus mordax. The sequence goes on along the minus strand of NC_090069.1, from coordinate 318,930 downwards.
CTATTATAGGCCTACTGTACAGAACGGGTTAGGGTCAGAGTTAGTCCAATGCAACACTCCGGTGCTAAATGACACCACAAGCTTTATAACTGGGCGGTTCTGTCGGTTGGGGGAGGAGTCGAAGAGAAAGCCTGGATGTCCAAACAGATACGTGAAGGATCCATTCAGCCTTCATGACTCACACAGATTCAGGCTGTCCTCTTTGTGTGAAAAATTGTGTGTCAGTCGTATCCCTTCATGGAGTGAAAAGGTCGGTTTTCGACATTGTTACTGCCGTGGCTGTAGAGCCGATGACACCCATGGTTTATCTAACGGGAGCCCCGTGTGAGGCGCGGGGCAAGCAGGCGTCTCCAGATGGGATGTTTGACGCCACCGCCTGGAGGATCCGTCACATCTGGGAGGGGGTGAGGCTTGAGGTGGCGGGGGACGCCAGCCCCGTGGTCCTGCACAGTTTCACACAACTGGACCCCGATTTTCCACTCTTGGAGGTAACAAAAATGCCACAAATGCAGAGAGGGTTTTTATGCTTTATAGCGCAAGCACTCATTTATGTTTCTGTTTGATGTGTAGCACCTGAAGGCTGCTTTATCCACCCACAGTGAATAACGCAGCCTGTGTGTCAGTAAAGCCTAAAGCTTTGTGTGGGGGAGTGTGCGTGCAGTAACTCCGTGAGTCATGTAGGATCAAATAGCCCCACTGTGGGTTCTCTCAGCAGGCTCTGTTGTTGACCACATGCCTCCAGTCTCTGATGAGAAGAAGATCTCAGTGCTTTGTGCTGTATCAAGTACCAGTAGATACAGTCCTAATAACACATTTAAATGTAATGTCATAATAACACTTATTAACATATATAATTAACATATAATGCACAAAGTGTTAAACGCTTAATTGGATGTTTGTGAGGTGGGGGCTGTGGCTGGGGGCTGGGGCTGGGGGGTGGAGGCTGGGGATGGGAAGTGGAGGTGGGGGGTGGAGGCTGGGGTTGGGGGTGGAGGCCACAGGAGGGCTGTGTCTCTGGTCTCACCCAGGAGGAGGGCTGTGTCTCTGGTCTGAGTAAGGGAGGGAGGGAAGCTGTGCTGTAATGACAGCTTCCTCACCACCTCTGCTTGATATCTGCGCCAGTCAGGCGCCTCTTTCTGCTGTATCTACTGCCTGCCTTCAGTGTTCACCCCCTGGAATCTCCCTCTTATCTCCTGATGTATGGCTGCTGGGAAAATCTACATCTTTTAAAACATGACTGAAAACACACTGTCTGATCAACATACCCCAAACTCTGCTGAGGTCTAGGGGGAGGGGAATAGAGGAAATATTTGGTCGCAAAGTGAAATGAAAGTTGGACCAACAATTCACCCTTGTGGTACCCCTTGTTCAGCAGCCCTCCCTGCTCATTCCTGCCCTTCATGCAGACGTATTATAATGCAGGGGTATTATTCTTTCGAATTCCTGCACACGGGCATCAGACCTAGAGAAACACACCAAGCAGACTGCTGTGAGAACACACACCCAGCAGGCTGGACTCAAAACACACAAACAGCAGAATAAAAACACACACACCCTTAATGGCATCGTGTTTCATTGCCTGAAAACTCCTCTTGATAAGCGTATGAAGCCCAACGCTGGAGCGCCAGACAGGAGCTCGGATGGGGACAAAAGGGTGTCCTAAAGCAGCATGCCGTCCTGAGTTAGTTTGAGCTGCTTGGATCTATCTGGTTCCCTACCGTCGTGTTTACAAAGGTGTTGGCCTGATGTTTCATGCGCTGCTCGAATCAGCGGCCCAGGATAGAGAGGGATGTGTAGCGGTTGTGTACTCCTCATGCGTTGTGTATTGATGGCACCAGTTTGTATGTAATAGACGTGGTCTTGCCCCATCAGAGTTACACTTGGCCAATGTTCTCCCTTCGCTGGGATCGAACCTGCCATCTCTGGCATCCCAAGCGCGACCACTACCAGCTACGCCAACGAAAAGCTTGCTATTCATTGACATGGGTGGCCTGTTACATACTTGAGGAGTGAGTTTAACCTGCTACACTCAGTCAGAGGGGGACAAATGAAGAGCAGAATGGAAGACAACAAACCTGACAGCTTTGTCAGGACATGGACCTGGTGTTCAGTTTATCCAAGTTCAAAAGGAAGCTGAGAGGTTTTATAAGATGAAAAGGAAGCGGATGGGTTATGGCAGGAGAGACAGGTTGACATGTTTATGGTAAGTGGATGAAACACGTGAGTGTGTGGGTGAGTGTGTGTGTGTGTGTGTGTGTGTGTGTGTGTGTGTGTGTGTGTGTGCGAGTGTGAGTGAGTGTGTGTGCCAGTGTGTGTGTGTGTGAGTGAGTTGTGCTGCTGTTGTTTAAGCTACCTCATTCCTTCCTCTCCTGAGTGAACATCCTGTTCGTTACCCAGCTCCCCTCCTCCACCAGACACAGACTGCTGTCTGTTAGCTCCCCTCCTCCACCAGACACAGACTGCTGTCTGTTAGCTCCCCTCCTCCACCAGACACAGACTGCTGTCTGTTAGCTCCCCTCCTCCACCAGACACAGACTGCTGTCTGTTAGCTCCCCTCCTCCACCAGACACAGACTGCTGTCTGTTAGCTCCCCTCCTCCACCAGACACAGACTGCTGTCTGTTAGCTCCCCTCCTCCACCAGACACAGACTGCTGTCTGTTAACTCCCCTCCTCCACCAGACACAGACTGCTGTCTGTTAGCTCCCCTCCTCCACCAGACACAGACTGCTGTCTGTTAGCTCCCCTCCTCCACCAGACACAGACTGCTGTCTGTTAGCTCCCCTCCTCCACCAGACACAGACTGCTGTCTGTTAGCTCCCCTCCTCCACCAGACACAGACTGCTGTCTGTTAGCTCCCCTCCTCCACCAGACACAGACTGCTGTCTGTTAGCTCCCCTCCTCCACCAGACACAGACTGCTGTCTGTTAGCTCCCCTCCTCCACCAGACACAGACTGCTGTCTGTTAGCTCCCCTCCTCCACCAGACACAGACTGCTGTCTGTTAGCTCCCCTCCTCCACCAGACACAGACTGCTGTCTGTTAGCTCCCCTCCTCCACCAGACACAGACTGCTGTCTGTTATGCTGACCTTGCCTTGATGTGGGAGCAAATTACAGTAGTTTTCAATAAACAGACAGTTTTATTGTGTGAAATATTAGAATATATTATAAATTGACCTATTATGGAAAAGTAGGTCAGCAAGTTGTGCAGTGTTGGGTTGCCAGGTGATATGGGGCAGTGTTGGGTTGCCAGGTGATATGGGGCAGTGTTGGGTTGCCAGGTGATATGGGGCAGTGTTGGGTTGCCAGGTGATATGGGTCAGTGTTGGGTTGCCAGGTGATATGGGTCAGTGTTGGGTTGCCAGGTGATATGGGGCAGTGTTGGGTTGCCAGGTGATATAGGGCAGCGTTGGGTTGCCAGGTGATATGGGGCAGTGTTGGGTTGCCAGGTGATATGGGTGGCAGCTGTAATGATTCATTCAAGTCATAGTGTTATTCACTGTTACTACTGTTATAGCAATATTATGCAATATTATACAATTTGATATTTAACTTTGACATTGTATGTCAACATTGTGTGTGTTTGTCCGCTTGCAGAACGCGATGCAGGAGATCGGGGAGGAGGTGGAGGAGGGGGCGGTGTATTCCATCACGCTGAGGAAGCTGCAGATGCACCAGGCGCCCAGCAGGGGGCAGCGCTGGCTGGGCGCGGATGCGGAAGCGGCCCTCAGCCTCTACGAGACGTGCAAGGTCCGCACCATCAAGGCGGGGACGCTGGAGAAGCTGGTGGAGTACATGATGGCCGCCTTCCGGGGGAACGACTCCACTTACGTCACCATCTTCCTCTGCACATACCGCTCCTTCGCCTCCACCAAGCAGGTGCTGGACCTGCTGCTGAACAGGTGGGCTCTGGGGTGAGGTGGGGGGGAGTGGAGTGTTTAGGGGGACTGTGTGTGTGTGTGTGTGTGTGTAGGGGGACTGTGTGTGTGTGTGTGTGTAGGGGGACTGTGTGTGTGTGTGTGTGTGTGTGTGTGTGTGTGTGTGTGTGTGTGTGTGTGTGTGTGTGTGTGTGTGTGTGTGTGTGTGTAGGGGGAAAGTGTGTGTCTGTGTGTGTGTGTAGGGGTAACTACATTTGTGTGGTAATGTGTTTACCAGGTATGCTAAGCTAACTTATGTGTCTACCAGGTATGCTAAGCTAACTTATGTGTTTACCAGGTATGCTAAGCTAACGTACGGTACGTGTTTACCAGGTATGCTAAACTAACGTACGTGTTTACCAGGTATGCTAAACTAACGTACGTGTTTACCAGGTATGCTAAGCTAACGTACGGTACGTGTTTACCAGATATGCTAAACTAACGTACGTGTTTACCAGGTATGCTAAGCTAACTTATGTGTTTACCAGGTATGCTAAGCTGCAAAACCTCCCAGGATCAGAAGGCTACAGACTGACTCATGATGACCGGACCGAACTACGGAAGTAGGTTTCGCCCCCAGTCTCTCATGGCCACTGTACTGCTTGGTTTCGCCCCCAGTCTCTCATGGCCACTGTACTGCTTGGTTTCGCCCCCAGTCTCTCATGGCCACTGTACTGCTTGGTTTCGCCCCCAGTCTCTCATGGCCACTGTACTGCTTGGTTTCGCCCCCAGTCTCTCATGGCCACTGTACTGCTTGTACATTGGCTTTGCATGTACATACAAGTGTTATAGAGTGATTAAGCAGTCTCCATACCACTTATGAAAGACGTTTAGTAAGGGGTGGCTACAGCTCAGTGGAAGAACATTACGGTTCAAATCCCCCCTGTATTTTCCTTAGTTTAAAAGCATCTGCTAAATGAACACATTAATATCAATAGGTAATCAGACTGGTATCCCTCCTGTTTGGCCTAGTGGACAAGGCCTATACCGTAGCGACTAGTTGCTACCAAGAGTACACCAGAGATTGCAGGAGACCAAACTCAAGCACATCTATAGAAATGTAAAGAACAGAAAGGATGTGAAGTAGATCCTCTTACATTAGCACAGGCCTGAAGAGGCTGTCCACAGTGTGTTGGATCCATTGTTCAAACTTGAATGCTGCTCTGTATCACATTGCACACGTCATCATAACTGACCTGTATCCTTGGGAGGAAATGGCATTTATATATGTCCTGTCCTCAGGGTTGTGACTACACAGACTAAATATCACAGAGTAAACCACGTTAACATTCTCCTGTTGTTTGACTCCCTTCCTGTGTAGTCTGACTCTTCCTATGTAGTCTGACTCTTCCTATGTAGTCTGACTCTTCCTATGTAGTCTGACTTCCTGTGTAGTTTGACTCTTCCTGTGTAGTCTGACTCTTCCTGTGTGGTCTGACTCTTCCTGTGTAGTCTGACTCTTCCTGTGTAGTCTGACTCTTCCTGTGTGGTCTGACTCTTCCTGTGTAGTTTGACTCTTCCTGTGTAGTCTGACTCTTCCTGTGTGGTCTGACTCTTCCTGTGTAGTCTGACTTCCTGTGTAGTTTGACTCTTCCTGTGTAGTCTGACTCTTCCTGTGTGGTCTGACTCTTCCTGTGTGGTCTGACTCTTCCTGTGAGGTCTGACTCTTCCTGTGTAGTTTGACTCTTTCTGTGTAGTCTGACTCTTCCTGTGTAGTCTGGCTCTTCCTGTGTAGTCTAACTCTTCCTGTGTAGTCTGACTCTTCCTGTGTAGTCTGGCTCTTCCTGTGTATTCTGACTCTTCCTGTGTGGTCTGACTCTTCCTGTGTGGTCTGACTCTTCCTGTGAGGTCTAACTCTTCCTGTGTAGTCTGACTCTTCCTGTGAGGTCTGACTCTTCCTGTGAGGTCTGACTCTTCCTGTGTAGTCTGACTCTTCTTGTGTGTTTCCTCAGCACCATCTCGTCCATCCTGGGCGCGTGGCTGGATCAGTATTCAGAGGACTTCTGGAAGCCTCCTGAGTACAGCTGTCTCCGCCGCCTCGTCTCCTACCTCCACCTCAACTTCCCCGGCTCAGACCTGGAGCGCCGCGCCTGCAACCTGCTCGCTCACTTTCACCGCCGGCAGCTGCAGGAACCCGAACACGAGGGTGAGACTCTGCCGACCTCTAACCCCTGCCCTCCAACCCTGACCTCCAACCCCCAGCATGACCCTGATCACTATCTCTAATGTGACCTCTAACCTGTGCTACCTGTGCTGTCATCCCTCAGTGCTGGACCATGGCCCCTACACCTTCACCCTGCTGGAGGAGAATGGCTTTGAGGATTACCGGCCAGACTTCCTGACCTTCGACCCCACCGTGGTGGCTGAGCAGTTGACCCTCATGGATGCAGTAAGAAACCTCCATCTTGTTATGAACTTAGCCTTGCCAGATCCTTACTCACACCACTAGAACTTCACTGCACCATGAAGCAGTGTGTGTGCTGGTGTTTAGTGCACTGTGTGTGTGTTGGTGTTTAGTGCACTGTGTGTGTGTGTTGGTGTTTAGTGCATTCATAGTGGCCCCATTAATTGTTTTTACACCAGATGTACATTTTTTCACTTCCAGCCATTCAGTGGATTTATATTTATTTTTCCAAGCCTGTCAAGTGTGTTGAGATCCATTCACCCCTCTCCCCCTAACCCTAACCCTGGTGCTCAGAGATGAGCAGCTCCATAGCCTGCTGGTTAACCAGGAAGTTACAGGAAGATAACTCAGGAAGTTACAGCAATATAACTCAGGAAGTCTCCCTCCTCTCTCCCCCTCCTCTCTCCCCCTCCTCTCTCCCCCTCCTCTCTCCCCCTCCTCTCCCTCCTCTCTCCCCCTCCTCTCCCTCCTCTCTCCCCCTCCTCTTCTATACAGGAGCTCTTTAAAAAGGTGGTTCCGTATCACTGCCTGGGCAGCATCTGGTCTCAGCGTGACAAGAAGGGCAAAGAGCACCTAGCTCCGACCATCCGGGCCACCGTCACCCAGTTCAACTGTGTCACCAACTGTGTGATCGCCACCTGCCTGGGCAACCGCTTGCTTAAACCCACACAGAGGGCCAAGGTGGTGGAGCGATGGATCGATGTGGCCAGGGTGAGGCGCTGGTGTTACATGGTTTATATTGTCTCTGGAGCCTGCTTTATAATGTAATGTGTTCATTTAAAAACACGTCTGGCTCAAGCCCGTCACGGTTACAAAGGCTTTTATTTGTTACTTTTGTATTTTGTTTCAGGAGTGTCGTATTCTGAAGAATTTCTCCTCTCTGCGGGCCATCCTCTCAGCTCTGCAGTGCAACCCTGTTCACCGGCTCAAGAGGACCTGGGATGAAGTATCTAGGTAGCATAGCAGGGTAGCTAGCTCAGGGTGGTTTACCAGACATTACGTTCTTTGTTGAGCTAGTTGGGAGCAAGGCCCAAACCTGAGGAGTGTTGTCTGACAGACCTCTCTCTTCTCTCTCTCTTTCTCTCTCTCTCTTTTCTCTCTCTCTCTCCCTCTTCTCTTTCTCTCTCTAACAGGGAGAACTTCCGGATATTCCTTGAGCTGTCTGAGATTTTCTCAGATGAGAATAACCACTCGCTGAGCAGAGAGCTGCTGGTGAAGGTACCAAGACCGTGTGTGTGTGTGTGTGTGTGAGTGTGTGTGTGTGTGTGTGTGAGTGTGTGTGTGAGAGAGGATCTTACCATGTGTGTGTGTGAGAGGATCTTACACCTTAAGTGATATGGTATAATAATATAGTATAACGTTGCCCATCCATATTATAGGCATATCCTACTTCCTTCCTAGGTCTATCTCCACCTACCAGTCACATTCATCTGTATTTATCTGTGTATCTATCTGTACCTGTGTCTCTTGTCTCTGCTCAGGAGGGAACATCTAAATTTGCCACTCTGGAGATCAACCCCAAACGAGCCCAGAAGAGACAACAACCCAGACACCTGGTGAGGAGGCAGGGGGTCCAGGAGGGGGGGCAGGGGGGGGGGGGGGGGGCGGCCCGGGGGGCGGCCTGTGGTCAGAGGGGGGGGGGGGGGGGCGGCCTGTGTCTGTGGTCAGAGGGGGGGGGGGCAGCCTGTGTCTGTGGTCAGAGGGGGGGGGGGCAGCCTGTGTCTGTGGTCAGAGGGTCAGATTAGCTTTTCCTCTGTGGTCCACAGTTATGGAGCAAACTGACCTCTAGTACGCATTGCAGGAACTGCTTGTTTCTTTTAGTCTAATGTGAAGTTCTCTGCTCTGTGTGTGTGTGTGTACGTCTGTGTGTGTGTCAGAGTGTGATGCAGGGCACCATCCCCTACCTAGGGACATTCCTCACAGACCTGGTGATGATGGACACGGCTATGAAGGACTATCTGGACGTGAGTCTCAACAAACAGCATCATATTAGAATAATATACACAAGATACTGATATTAAAACAGTGTCATGTTGTTCTTCTGTGACCTGAAATACTAAACATCCTGTTCTGTTGTTCTGTCTTCATGCTCACAGGGAGGGCTGATCAACTTTGACAAGAGGAGGAAGGTAGCCTGCTACTCTGGACCACAGCATGCTGGATGGATAGATCCATAGATTATAGAGCTGCTGGATGTAGATCCATGTAGACCTGTGTCCTCCTGGCCTGTGACCTCCTGACCTGTGACCCCCTGATGTTCTGCAGGAGTTTGAGGTGATCGCCCAGATCAAGCTGCTGCAGCTGGCCTGCAACAACTACAACTTCACCAGGAACACCCGCTTCAGGGAGTGGTACTCCAGCCTGGACAAACTCACAGAGGCAGAGAGGTGAGAGGGGAGGAGGTAGGAGGGGAGAGGGGAGGAGGTAGGAGGGGAGAGGGGAGGAGGTAGGAGGGGAGAGGGGAGGAGGGGAGAGGGGAGGAGGTAGGAGGGGAGAGGGGAGGAGGTAGGAGGGGAGAGGGGAGGAGGTAGGAGGGGAGAGGGTAGGAGGGGAGAGGGGAGGAGGTAGGAGGGGAGAGGGGAGGAGGTAGGAGGGGAGAGGGTAGGAACACAATGCTAGATCTCCTTGCCTCCTAGGGTGTCCAGTGAAAGAGTGCTAGTGGTAGACAGGTTGAAAGACAGAACAGGGATATATACCTCCACATGTTAACCATACCCTGCTGCCCTGCCTCCACACATGTTAACCACCCCTGCTGCCCTGCCTCCACACATGTTAACCACCCCTGCTGCCCTGCCTCCACACATGTTAACCACCCCTGCTGCCCTGCCTCCACACATGTTAACCATACCCTGCTGCCCTGCCTCCACACATGTTAACCATACTCTGCTGCCCTGCCTCCACACATGTTAACCATACCCTGCTGCCCTGCCTCCACACATGTTAACCACCCCTGCTGCCCTGCCTCCACACATGTTAACCACCCCTGCTGCCCTGCCTCCACACATGTTAACCACCCCTGCTGCCCTGCCTCCACACATGTTAACCATACTCTGCTGCCCTGCCTCCACACATGTTAACCACCCCTGCTGCCCTGCCTCCACACATGTTAACCATACCCTGCTGCCCTGCCTCCACAGCTACAGCCAGTCCTGTGAGATTGAGCCTCTGTCTGAATCTGCCTCCAACACTCTGAAGGCAAAGAAGAACACAGGGATAATCAAGCGTTGGAGCGAGTGAGTCTCTCCTTCCTCATCCTGTCATCTCTCCCTACTCATCCTGTCATCTCTCCTTCCTCATCCTGTCATCTCTCCCTCCTCATCCTGTCATCTCTCCCTCCTCATCCTGTCATTTCTCCTTCCTCATCCTGTCATCTCTCCTTCCTCATCCTGTCATCTCTCCCTCCTCATCCTGTCATCTCTCCCTCCTCATCCTGTCATCTCTCCTTCCTCATCCTGTCATCTCTCCCTCCTCATCCTGTCATCTCTCCTTCCTCATCCTGTCATCTCTCCTTCCTCATCCTGTCATCTCTCCCTCCTCATCCTGTCATCTCTCCCTCCTCATCCTGTCATCTGTCCTTCCTCATCCTGTCATCTCTCCCTCCTCATCCGGTCATCTCTCCTTCCTCATCCTGTCATCTCTCCCTCCTCATCCTGTCATCTCTCCTTCCTCATCCTGTCATCTCTCCCTCCTCATCCTGTCATCTCTCCCTCCTCATCCTGTCATCTCTCCTTCCTCATCCTGTCATCTCTCCCTCCTCATCCTGTCATCTCTCCTTCCTCATCCTGTCATCTCTCCCTCCTCATCCTGTCTTAAAACCTCCCTGGTTCATACAAAGCCACTTGGTCTGGAAAAACTTTATTTGGATTTGATTTTATTATATTGTCCTTTTGATATCATCCTCTTTCTACCTCTTCTCCTCTATCCCTCCCTTCCTCCCTCTCACCCAACTCCCCCACCTCTAACCCCCCCCCTCTCCCCCCGCCTCCCCCCACCACCCCCTATCGCCCCTCCATCACCCCCTCCAGTCGCCAGCCAGCCAGTACCGAGGCAGGATCCAGCAGCTCCCACTCCAAGTCGTTCGACCAGCTGCGCTACGCCTCATGCCTGGGGGGAGGGGGGGAGGGGGGCAGGGAGAGAGGGGAGGGGGGCAGGGAGAGAGGGGAGGGGGGGAGGGAGAAGGGGGAGGGAGCAGACTCCCTGAGTGTCACCTCCGCTGGCTCCAGCAGCTCCGACGTGGAAGAGGTCAGCTTCATCTCACACTCACCCGACGCCCCGGAGCGCAAGGTGAGGGGGGCCTGGAGGAGACACACATACACACATATATATACATACACACACACACACATACACACATACACACATACTGGTAGAACTGCATACTATACAAGACACGCTGAGATAAATACATACCAGTAGAACTATGTACTATTCTAGATACACTTATATACGTACATATCTGTGCTTGTGTGTGTTCCTTTTAATTGCTGTCTTCTACCTAGTGATCCATCATTTATAATATGTAACACTGTTTAATCCTATACACCATTAAGATACTATATCCTGCACCCTCATTGTAGAGTCAGTGCAACTCCTTCATCCCGCACGGAGCGCCACATTTGAGAGCCTCTGGTGACTGCAGCTTTTAATTCCCTTTTGTAGACCTCCACGCCTTCCGTAAAACATTCCAATTCCGCGTTAGGAAAGTGTGGCCCCTTGCCTGACCTGGCACCCACGGTACTGCCTCCTCGTCCTGTACCACTTCCTGTTTCACTTCCTGTTTCACCCATTTCACTTCCCCACTGACGATGGATTTTGATTTCTGCTGTATCATTTTGTGTGATTTCATCCACATCTTAGTGGCAATTTTGTTGGATGTATCGTCAGTGGTGATCCATTTAGCTTTGTTTGGTTTCATACATTCTGGTTGTGGGTGTGTGGTGTGTCTCGACTGAGTTCATCTTCATACAATATTCTGGGGTTGTTGTGGGTGGGGTTTGCATCCTATCTAGAAGTCTGGTCAGTTATGACTGTCTGTGTTGGAAACATGCTGTTGTTTGGATTATTCAGTTCTGGAAGTGGGACCAGGGCTGGGGATACCCTAGGTTGATCCTGGGACCAGGGCTGGGGATACCCTAGGTTGATCCTGGGACCAGGGCTGGTGATACCCTAGGTTGATCCTGGGACCAGGGCTGGGGATACCCTAGGTTGATCCTGGGACCAGGGCTGGTGATACCCTAGGTTGATCCTGGAACCAGGGCTGGGGATACCCTAGGTTGATCCTGGGACCAGGGCTGGTGATACCCTAGGTTGATCCTGGGACCAGGGCTGGGGATACCCTAGGTTGATCCTGGGACCAAGGCTGGTGATACCCTAGGTTGATCCTGGGACCAGGGCTGGGGATACCCTAGGTTGATCCTGGGACCAGGGCTGGTGATACCCTAGGTTGATCCTGGGACCAGGGCTGGGGATACCCTAGGTTGATCCTGGGACCAGGGCTGGTGATACCCTAGGTTGATCCTGGGACCAGGGCTGGGGATACCCTAGGTTGATCCTGGGACCAGGTCTTGGTCCAAGATCACAACCATTGATTAATTTGAAGTATAAAGTATAGCTTTATTCCAGGTGAGAGACAAGAGTCTCTGCTCTGTGGGGTCCCTGAGGTCAACACTCATCAAGAGTAAAACAACCACTAGCCATCATTCATCTCCATTTAACAGAATGAGAGAGTTGAAGAGAACCCAGCTGTGTTGTCCAGGATGGGAGTGTGTCTTAGCTGTTGTCTGCCCCTCTCCTCTCCCAGTTCTGGGAGTCGACCTCCCTGTCGTCGCTGGACGCGTCCGGCATCGGCTCTGGCTCCGGTTCCAGCAGTGCCTCCTCCTCCTCCATGTCCTCCACGCCAGGTTCCCGCTCACACAAGCGCTCCGTCTCTGGGGTGTCCAGCTACTCCTCCCTCTCCCTGCCGCTCTACAACCAGCAGGTGGACGACTGCTGCATCATACGGGTCAGCCTGGACGTAGACAACGGAAACATGTACAAGAGCATCCTGGTGAGGAGGGGAGGGGAGGGGAGGGGAGGGGAAGGGAAGGGAGGGGAGGGGAGGGGAGGGGAGGGGAGGGGAGGGGAGGGGAGGGGAGGGGAGGGGAGGGGAGGGGAGGGGAGGGGAGGGGAGGGGAGGGGAGGGGAGGGAGGAGAGATGAGGGGTGATGAGAGAGGAGAGAGGAGACTCACTGAGATGGGGAGGGGAGGGGAAAGAGTTAGAGTGAGGAAGGAAGTTGTGGAGAAAGATTATCTCGTTATAGGTTGTGATTGGTGGTGTTTGACCCCAGGTGACCAGTCAGGACAAGACTCCGGCGGTCATCAGGAAGGCGATGGTGAAACACAACCTGGACCGTGAGAGACCAGAGGAATACGAGCTGCTGCAGAAGATCTCAGACGAGAAAGGTCTGACCACTAAGGGGCACTGTACCCACAACCATCTGTTATGAAGACATACATCTGTTATTAACAACATTCTGTCAATGAAGTAGATTATTAACACCATATTTCTGTTAACAACATGCATCTGTTATTAGCAACATAGATCTATAACTAACAACATCAATCTATTAATGAAGTCTGTTATCAGCAACGGATATCTGTTCTGGACGTTAGGTGATTTAGTGAACTATAGTTCTGATTCAGTCCTCAGACTGGTAAAGATGATTGTGTCCCTCCGTCCTCCTCAGAGCTGAAGATCCCCGACAACGCCAACGTGTTCTACGCCATGAACTCGTCCGCCAACTACGACTTTGTCCTGAAGCGCCGAGGGTTTCCCCGGGCGGCCCGGCCAAAGCACGGCTCCAGCTCCACGCTGCCTCGCATGAAGCAGAAAGGCCTGAAGATCGCCAAGGGTATCTTCTAACCCTAAACCATGAAGAACCACCAACCCTGCTGGAACCCCAGAGCCCCTCTGTGGGCCCCTGGCCCCCTGCCGCGAGGGGGCCCTGGCCCCCTGCCGCGAGGGGGCCCTGGCCGGCAGAGCGTCCTGCCTGGCGTCACAACCACAAGCCTTCAGGGACTCATGCAGGAGAGAGGACACTCACAGCCAGACAACGTTCAGCTTACAGACATAAGGACCCCCGTGGCTCTTTATCAGTGCAGCCAGCTGGAGATACTGATGTGTGTTCACACCTGGTGTGTGTTCACACCTGGTGTGTGTTCACACCTGGTGTGTGTTCAGATATTCTGAGGAACTCCTGAAGCTGAGCTGTGTGGATGCAGCTGTGTGGATGCAGCTGTGTGGATGCAGCTGTGTGGATGCAGCTGTGTTTACTGCCACCTGGTGGAGGGATCTCCTACAGGGACATACAGAGGGACGCATCACTATCGGTACAGAAACGGACTGGACTGGTCACAGGGCCATCTTCGTTCGTCCCTCTGTCTGGAACGCTGTCCTGTTCCAGACACAAAGGAGCATTATCACCACACTCACTAGCTGCTCCTGTCACTGCTCCGATGCAGCCACCTGCATTTACATAAACTGTCTTTCTAAAATGTTGGTGCTATCAAAGCTACAGCTGCCAGCCAGCCCACCACCCTTCACTTGTCAGGTCTCACCTCTCTGTTAGCCTAGAGGCAGAGTAGGACAACTAGCTCCACATGTGTGAGGAGCCGCTGGGCTGGGTAGGATGGTTCATGGCTCTGGTGATCTAGATGTGCTGGGCATTATCAAACTGGCCACTGGAGACAAAATGCAGACTGTTGGAGCCAACATGGCCGACTGTTGAACCAGTCATAAGGTGTGGGTCAGAAAACACTAAAGGTTTGTATCTGACAAAATGATGACAGTGCTCTTATATTTTCAGAAAGTTATTAGCTTTGAGTCCTGAACCACCTGCCATTAAGCAGGACAACAGTCCAGAGAGATCCTGCTTCCTGTCAGGTAACCCTGGGGTTCCTGTCAGCTTAGAAGGAGTGAGGTAAATTATGTTGAGTATGTGATGTCTGTTCAAAACTCAAGTAGGGCAATAGATGGAGAGAGAGAGAGAGACGGGAGAGAGAGAGAGACGGGAGAAAGAGAGAGACGGGAGAAAGAGAGAGACGGGAGAGAGAGAGACGGGAGAAAGAGAGAGAGAGAGACGGGAGAAAGAGAGAGAGAGACAGGAGAAAGAGAGAGAGAGACGGGAGAAAGAGAGAGAGAGAGACGGGAGAAAGAGAGACAGACGGGAGAAAGAGAGAGACGGGAGAGAGAGAGACGGGAGAAAGAGAGAGAGAGACGGGGGAGACAGAGGGACATGAATGTTGTATTGCGTAGGGTTAGGGTTAGCTAACCACTGAAACCGTTTTCTGTGTAAAGAAAAAAAGACGGTCACCTGAGTCTGCCAAGCCAACCCTAACCACCTTTCCATCCATCCATAATCTGTTGACCAGACTGACTGTAGATGCCCCAGTACGTCTGCTGTCCTGTAGTCCACGAATAGGAGAACATGGGCTTCTAAGGGACAGGTGTGTTGCTGGCGAGCATGGCCCAGGGGCAGCACAGCAGTGGAGTCAGACAGGGGTCATCTCCCTTGAAAACGTAACCTTGTTTTAGAGCATAGTATCAGTTGAAACCAGGCCAGAGAGGGCTGCAGTGACATCACAGGGGGCTGCAGTGACATCACAGGGGGCTGCAGTGACATCACACTGGCACCTGTGGGATTGTGGGTATTGGTATGTCCTCTGTCTGAGAGAGGGGAGCAGTTTCCTGGTCTGCCATCCCAGTCTATTTCCCCCAGTATCCAGTAGGACCAGCACTGCCAGTATCTCAGCACGTTGTCTCCAGTCAGTGTCCCTGTGGTACTGTCACAGCTTACATACATACTGTACAACAGCCAGCCCATCCTCATCTCTCATCTAAGGCTGCTTCAGAAACTATAGTGACTGTTTGACTGTGACCGTGTCAGACCCTGTGATTCAGGATCTGCAGGGCTCTGGGGCAGCCCTGATAGTCAAACCAAATTACCCTGTTAAAGATCCGTCCATGAGAACACCCTCAGACTCAAAACAGAACCTTCTCCACCGCTGCAGGAAGCCAGAGATGAAAAAACAAGCATGGTTTGGTTGTTGGACGGAACAAATCTTAGATTAATGGGTATAGATTTTTTTGTAATATTCACTCACTTAGGAATGGACATATTCAGTTTATATAAAACTTTTCAGTTTACGTTAATCACACATTTGGTTTCAGACTAAGTTGAGGCTAAGAATATGTGTCAGTCTCTGTTGCCCATGCATATCAGTTATATCTGAGCGGTTGGGGAAAAAAGATGTCAACATTTCAGGTTTCACAAATGTTAGTAATATTGTGTACTTTGTCTGTGTGTGTGAGTGTGTGTGTGACCTTGTCTGTGTGTGTGCATATTGTGTTTGTATTTGAGTGTGAGACAAAAGTACTTTCTGCTGTTTGTATGTGTTGTTATGGTAAAAAGGGAAGGGCCAAAGATTGCACAGATCCTTCTGGAACACGCGTCAGAAGCACTGCCTGGTCAGACGCGACTCTTCATCCTACAAACCCTTTGTGCCATCGCTCTCCGCCACTCTTAAGACTCTCTGTACTTTCTATCGATTACACTTTTAATGTTTTTTCTATGTTGTTTTTGTATTTTTTTGTATTATAAAAGATTGAACATCCTTTGTACTTATGATTTTTCATTTTCTCCTGTTGTGCGTGTTGCGTGTGCGTCCGTGTTGCGTGTGCGTGCGTGTTGGGCGTGCGTGCGTGTTGGGCGTGCGTGGGTGTGTGCACGTCGGCTTTATTTATTAACTTGTAAATATGTTTTGTAGCATTGTACATTTATTTTCTTTTCCCATGTAATTACAAAATTAATATATATGTAAATATGAAGTTTATACCGGTCCACTCGTCCCCATAATAACTGTTTTAATTTGTTTCTGTCTGTTTTGTACAACGATCGGTTTGATATTGCTTTTCCCCTTAAAGCGCTATTTGTAATGTTGGAGAAAACCCCACTGAATAAACACTTACTGTGTGACAAAACAACCTTATCTTTCTACCAAAAATGAATGTAACAATGTTAGTGGCTTTACTACAATATCACATTCAAAAGGTTTTTACAAGTTTACTTGTACAGTAGAATACCTCCACAGATTACTAACGATTCTTGTTGATGCAGGAATGTGGGAATAACCTGGGAGAGGTTTGTCTGTGATGCCAGGTTCTATAGACCTGCACTCTCAGGTAAGGCTTCAGGGACTGACGTCTGTACTGGCTTTACAACTACCACCTACAGAGGGCAGCGATAAAACTTTAGAAATTCATAATTATCGTGATAACCGACACCAGCCAGACATCGCGTCCGTAATTGACAATACTGGAAATATTGTGCACGAAAGAGTGTACCGCTACTGTCTGGCCTACCAACCTGCAGATGGGGCTGTGATTAACATGGCGTTCAGCTATGGTAGACTGTCTTTTCACTCCCTCACGGTAGGTGTCAGTAGTGCACGTGAACTCGTCAGTTCAAAAGAAGAAAAAGCCCAAACTCAGACAAGATTCTGATTGCGCAAGCGCTCAGTGGAGCATTGTTACCGATCGTTAGCTAGCTGGTACGCTAACTAGCTAGCTAACTTACTCAGTGAAAATGGCACTAAGCAAAACCTTTGGGCAGAAACCGATAAAATTTCAATTAGAACAAGATGGAGACTTTTACATGGTTGGATCAGAGGTATGATATACATCTTGAATTAAATATATTTGGCATAAAGAACAGTGTGCTAGCTTAGCTTGCTATTCATAGTGCCATCATCTGCTTAACAACAAAGCAAACTGATAGCTTGCGGTGCTCTCACATTGTATTTTCAGTATTTAACACGTCTGGTTAAATCTTTGCTTTTGCCACACCAGATAGTTGTGCACATATTATAAGGCCAGCATAATGCCAACTCAACGTCTTAGCCAACGTTGCCTAGCTAAGAGATCATGTGCGGACTTTTTGTTATATTTTGACTGAAGTCGTACTGAGGTGTATATCATCGATGCCGTTTGCGAACCTGCCCAGCGCCACCGTACTGCTTATCTAGATAACTACAAGCGCAATTACAGAAGTAACCATCCAGACTGTTACTTTGTCTGTAGATAATTAGTAGTAGTAGTAGTAGCCAGCTAGTCTCGAAATATGGGCATCAAAGTTATTTAACTTGGTAGCTATGTTAGCAAAGATCATGACTAGCTGACCTAACGACTGCTGATAGAAACAGTAGCTGGTTTAGGGCTAGGTACTCACTGCAGTTAATTACAGTAGCATTGTTGTATGAGTCTCTAGCACGGCTCGCTTCAACCCTGTCACCCTCCTCTCCTCTCAGGTTGGCAACTACCTGCGCATGTTCAGGGGCTCTCTTTATAAAAGATACCCATCGCTATGGAGACGCTTAGCCTCGGTGGAGGAAAGAAAGAAAATTGTTGCGTCGTCACACGGTCAGTAATTCATACTTTCGAAGAAATACAAGTCCCGCTATTTATGTAAACTAAGTTTAACAATGACAGGGCATAAGAAAGCATGCAGCGATTATTATCTTTCATAGTCATCATAATATATCAGTGACAGCAAAGGTGCATGCTCACCCAAGTGAAATATGACCCCATGTTGCCCAGAAGCAATAAGCAAAGTAATGAATAGGAAACAACTGAAGTGAAATTATAGTTAGTAGTAATAGTCATACAACTTTCTCAGTCTTGCTTCAACAGCAGTATTTACTGGTCTCATCATTGTTGTTCTTTAGCCACCAGTGTGACTCTGCTGAAGGCTTCAGAATGCGAGGAGATCTTTGAGGGAAATGACGAGAAGTACAAAGCGGTGTCGATCAGCACAGAGCCACCTGCCTACCTCAGGTAAGACACACCTTTCTACCTCAGGTAAGAACTCACCTTCCTACCTCAGGTAGGAGTAAGTAAGTCAGCTTGATTTACAAAAGCACCTTTCAAAACAAAAGTTACAATGTGCTGTACAATGAAAACACACATGTAGAAATATGAAGTACAAGTTTGGAGCTTGTCTCCTGCAGGGAGCAGAAGGCCAAGAGGAGCAGCCAGTGGGTTCCCACGCTGCCCAACAGCTCCCATCACCTGGACGCCGTGCCCTGCTCCACCACCATCAACCGCAACCGCATGGGCCGCGACAAGAAGAGGACCTTCCCTCTCTGGTGAGGACCTGCTCAGCCCGCCAGTGTTAAGCTCATCTCTGGGTTAGCTTCGAAGAAGAAGGAGTAACCTTTTATTCATCTTGCGGTAGTGACGCCTGCGCGTGAGATGGGAGTTTAACGTTGTAGCGTTAACATTGTAGCATTGTAGCGTTAACGTTGTAGCGTTGCCTGTCCTCAGTTTTGACGACCACGACCCGGCTGTGATCCACGAGAACGCGTCGCAGGCCGAGGTGCTGGTCCCCATCCGGCTTGACATGGAGATCGACGGCCAGAAGCTGCGAGACGCCTTCACCTGGAACATGAACGGTAACCACAGCAACAGGAATCCATGTGTCACTCTGAGCTGTGTGTGTCAGTGTGGAGCGTAACCCCGGGTTACCTAACCCTGTGTGCCCCCCAGAGAAGTTGATGACCCCGGAGATGTTTGCGGA